>NC_138160.1:162373007-162513443 GCF_964165515.1 Mesoplodon bidens
CACTTACCAGTTATAAGCTCTGTGCTAACCACTTCCATATGCATATTCTTGGGTCAGCCTCAGAACCACTCGATGAGTCAGCTTGATTGTTTTCCCTTTGCCTAGATGAGGACATGGAGGCTTGGGGATGTTAAATGACTCGCCTTAAGGTCACAGATCTAGTAAGTGCAGAACCAGAACTTAAGCCGTCTGCCTGCAGAGCTCTAAGCGTGCAGACATTAGTGTTCTCATGAGTCACTGGAGATGTGGCTGACAGGCAGAGGCGGGTTCCACAGATCTGGGGCCTGGCCTGAGATGCTGCGTTTCTCACAAGCTCCCAGGTGATGCTGATGCTGCTTTGAGTGACATGGCATCAAACCAGGAATCCACACAGCTTGATGTGTTGTCTTGCTTGTTTTGTTGGGCCTAAGGGTTGACCTCATGCACCGCTGCCTGGCAGCCGTTGGCTTACCACACATGGCAAAGGTGGTGTCATGTGGGGCTCTCAGCAAATGAGGCGCTAAGCCCTGTGAGGCTTTGGGGGATGTACTTGATGAGGCGGTTGTCCCGCTCTTAGAAGTTAAGCAGGATAGCTCTTCTCCCTTCTGTGTTAAATCCCTCCTACCTGACTGAGAGAGAGGGCCCCTTTGCACCCCTGGATGTGTCTATTTTCCTTAGTCTCTGCTGGGTTCCTGGGTCTGGGGTCCAAGGGAAGTCACCTGACCTTTATTTTGAACCCAAACCTCTTTCTCTTCCTGTGTTCCCCATCTCTGATCATGGTCTCATTTAGCCTTTCATTCTCTCCAGGATAAATCCTTTCAGGAGTCTTTGGTTCCTTCCTTAGCCCCAGCTTTCCTCTGGTTGTCAAGTCTCAAATTGATTCAACCTGCATAATACTGCTGACATCTGTGCCCTCCAAAACTGAGGGAAAGGGACAAGGCCTTGGTCACCTCTTCATAACATAAGCCATTATTTATTTGATAGCTTATATGTGGAAGTAAATTATTTTTTGGACCATGTCCTGTGGCTTGTGTGATCTTAGTTCCCTGACGAGGGATCGATCCCACGCCCTCGGCAGTGAAAGCGCAGAGTCCTAACCACTGGACCGCCAGGGAATCCCCGATAGCCGATATGTGAATTATCTACTTCATTAAGCTCTCACCACTATCTAGTGAAGATGCTATTATTATTGCTGTTAGTCTGATGATGTGTACAAGCGTTAAGAGACTCACTCCAGGTCACCCAGAAAGTAAGTTTGGCTCTAGGACTGAACTCAGAGCGTCTAACTTAACATTCTCACTCCTAACCCCTTTGCAATACTGCAGTACTGCCACGTTCTCCTTTTTTTCCATCTCCGCTACAGCAAGAGGCATCACCGTCAAACACGTTTGATCATGTATTCATTCGACAGCTACCTGTTAGGCCCCTGGTGTGTTCCAGCACTATGAAGCGCTGGTAATACAGTGGAGAGTGAGATAGCCATGTTCCCTACTTGTACGGAGCGTCCTGTCAGTAATCACACAATTGCTACTTGCTAGCCGCGTGACGTTTATCAGGTGATTTAACCCATATGGCTCGTTTGAACCTCAGTTTTCACAGTACAAATAGGGATCATTATTGTACCTACCCCATAGGGATGCTGCAAATATCAAATGGGGTCATGTATGCAGTACTTAGCCCTGGCAGATAGTAGATGGAAAATAATCTTACCTGAAATTGCATGTGAATTAAATCCAGGTTCCTCAGCATGCCATTCCAAGACCTTCATTCCAGATACCCATGAATCATTGCTCTTCCCCAGGCATGGCACGCTTTTGCTGATTCCATGACCCTATTCGAGTGCTATTTTCTTTTGCTGTTTATAACACCCTACCTCTTCTCCACTGTCAAACTCCTACCCACTCTTCAAAGCCCAACACAGAAGTTGCCCCTTCCACTAAGCCTTCACCAGTCTCACCTGTAAGAACAGCTTTCTATTCCACAGCACCCTTGTCCTCTATGCTCCCACGTAGCACTGAATCATGCTGCCTTGTGTTCTAGTGTAGAAGCCTGTCTCCCTTGCTCAGTCATAAGGTTCCTCACTCGTTCAGCAAACACTTCATGAGTGCTCCCTCTCTGATAGGCACTGTGCTCCCCATGCATTGTGCGAGGGAGGTAATAGCTGTCATGGGGCCTGCTTTCACAGAGCATTCCGTCTAGCACAGCACTGTCCAACAGAACGTTCTGCAGTCATCGAGATGTTCCGTCTCTGCGGTGTCCAGCATGGTAGCCATTAGCCACTATTACCGTATGTTAATGCTACTGAGCCCTTAAAATGTCACTAATGTAGCTGAGTGACTGAATTTTTTTTTTAATTGAAGTATAGGTGGTTTACAGTGTTGTCTGCGTTTCAGGTGTGCAGCACAGTGATTCAGTTATATTTATATATGTGTGTGTGTATATATATATGACTATATATATAAATATTCTTTTTCAGAATATATGTATACTTTTTCAGATTCTTTTCCCCTATGGGTTATTATACAATATTGAGTATAGTCCCTATGCTGTACAGTAGGTCCTTGTTGGTTATCTATTTTATATATAGTAGTGTGTATCTGTTAATTTCAAACTCCTAATATAACCTAATTTATCCCTCCCCTCCTTTACCCTTTGGTAGCCATAAGTTTGTTTTCTGTGTCTGTGGGTCTATTTCTGTTTTATAAATAAGTTCATTTGTATCTTTTCAAAAAATTCCTGAATTTTAAATTTTGCTTAATTTTAATGTAAATAGCCACATGTGGCTAGTGGACACTGCATTAGACAGTGCAGGTAGTAGAAGAGAGCTGTTAATCAAAATCACCAAAAAATCAATGGAAAACCGCAGTTGTAATAAGTACTGGCATGTAGGAGTACACAGTTGCATAAAGGCATAGTGGGGGGATCTGACGTAGCCTGGTGGTGCTGGTGGTCAGGGAAGGCTTTCCTGACATAGTCGTGATTGAGCAAAATCTGAAGCTACTCAAAAGAGTGTAGGCAGCGTGAAGGCACACATGCAGATGAGCAAGCTGCATGTGCAAATGGTCTGTGGTAGAAAAGAGCATGGCCTATGGGAAGATCTCTGAGAGTCCAAGAGCAAACACCATTCTTCCCTCTTCCTTGAAATCTCCAAAGCACTTAGCACCACGTTCTGCACATGGTAGGCACTGAATTAAACTTCAGGTTTGGATGTGTGATGCCAAGGCCTCAGTTCCTATGCAGCCTCACCCATTTCTTCCTCAGAAATGCCCCAGCTGGGACTTCCCTGGTGGTGCAGTGGTTAAGAGTCCGCCTGCCAATGCAGGGGGCACGGGTTCGATCCCTGGTCTGGGAAGACCCCATATGCCATGGAGCAGCTGGGCCCGTGCGCTACAACTACTGAACCTGCACGCCACAACTACTGAAGGCCGTGCGCCTAGAGCCCATGCTCCACAGCAAAGAGAAGCCACCACAATGAGAAGCCCGTGCACAGCAATGAAGAGTAGCCCCCGAGTAGCCCCTGTTTGCCACAACTAGAGAAAGCCCGTGCGCAGCAACGAAGGCCCAATGCAGCCATAAATGAATGAATGAATGAATGAATGAATAAATAAATAAATTTTAAAAAATGCAAATTAAAAAGAAAAGAAATTATCCAGCTGGAGAGCCAGGAAACAGGGCTCCCATTCCATCTCTGCTCTGGAGGTTCCAGTCAGTAAGGGCCCTTGTCTTTTTGTCTCAAGGAACCTTCTTTACCGTATATATGGCTGGTAACCTCCCATCTCTCAGTATTGTAGGAAATACTCTTGTTGTAGTTTGGAAGAGGTGTGGCTGTAGGTATAGGGACTGGAATCCCAGTAGAATCTGTGTATCATGTCATTTGTTCTTTCATTCAACAAACACTTGTGAGTACCTACTAAAAGCAGATACTCTGCTAGGTGTTGAGGATGCAGTAAAGAACAAAAGAGATAATGCCCCTGACCTCACGGAGCTTATATTGTGGTGCAGACCCCCAGGTACCCCAGGCTGCTGCAGCCAGGGCCACCAGCTCTTCATGGAACCTGCAGTGTTTGAGGCAATGTGTCATGTTCTCCTGGGTCACTGCACGACTCAAACACAATCCCCAAACCCAGTCATCCTACACTGTGGTCCCAAATGTCTCGGCCATGGGGTTGAGCCCTAAGATTGCCAAGCACTTTGGCTGTGGACTATTGGGAACTTCATGTAATTTGTTATATATTCTCCCCAGGAACTCTGCCCTGCATCCAAGTGGGGAGTGTGTGAAATCCTCAGTCATCATCTTTTTTTTTTTTTTTTGTGGTACGCGGACCTCTCACTGTTGTGGCCTCTCCCGTTGCGGAGCACAGGCTCCAGACGCACAGGCTCAGCGGCCATGGCTCACGGGCCTAGCCGCTCCATGGCATGCGGGATCTTCCCGGACCGGGGCATGAACCCGTGTCCCCTGCATCGGCAGGTGGACTCTCAACCACTGCGCCACCAGGGAAGCCCACTCAGTCATCATCTTTTAAGAAGAAGAAACAAATAACTCCTTGTTTACACCCCAGCTTTCGGTCCCCGCACCAATTCCTTATTCACACCCTTGGCTCATGAAAGAGCTTAAAGTTTAGTTCCCCAAGGCTGGGGGAAGGGTGGAAAGTCTAATTTTTTTTAACCTACTTGAGGTCTTGTCCAAATGAGTTGTCACCAAAAAATGAAAGCCAGGTGTTTTTTTAGTGAGAAATAAATATGTGGCCAAGCTGCAGATTGAACCTGAGGTCTCCCTGGATGGTTTCCACGTGTGTTGGTAGCTGGACTCCCAGGTATCAGCGGCTCACATTCTTTCTCTTGTCTCAGCCGAGGTGCAGCACGCACAGATGGCTAATGAGCAATTAACATCCGAGCTGCGCATCCCGCCACGGAGATACCCATCGCCTCATAAGTCAGATTCAAACCAGAGCTGTGAGCTGCCGGGGGGCTGCTGAGTTCAGGGTGAAAGGCAGAGACCCATGTCTGGAAAAGGGAAGAAAAGACAAATTCAGACTCAAAGTGCTCCTTCCTCCAGCTTCTCCATGAGGGATCTGCTTTTGTTGGGAGCCCTTAAATTCTCATGGGGAACATACTTCAGATAACCATCGAGGAATTACAGATGAAATCAGGGCCAGCCACGGAGCAAAGAGAGGCCCTTTGGGGTTTAACATTACATCGTGTTCTTCCCCAAGTCTGATTCAATGGTGAGCTTTTCAGCCGAAGAAAGTGTTTTCGGTAATTGGCCGAATCTCCGTAGGAAGACTACTGAGCTTGCTACTGCTTCTATCAGAGCATTGCTCATCACTTGGATTTTTCTCACACTTTTCAAGTTCTAGATACAATCAGTTGTGCATTGGCCTTTGAAACATGTCATGTTGGTATTAGAACTTCCTTGGAGGGCAGAAAAAAGGTGAGAGAGGGAAAAAGTGATAGAATGGAGCTCAAAGGGTCAGTGGGGCCCAGAGCAGAGATAAACCCTTAGGAAATAGGGAAGCAGCATCAGACTATAGATTGTGGGCAAGGGGATTAGAGGGTCAGGCAGGCAGGTGATCAGAATTAGGGATGTCCAACCCCAGGCTGGGTGCATGGCACATGGGCAGAGCCAGCCAAAGAGATACATGGCTTCAGGTGAACCACAAACACTCAGGCCAACCAAGGGGCTAGATTACAGGCACCGAGCGAGGGTCTCTAGGGAAAGAGGAGTCTGCCAAAGGCAAGACAGGGCCCCATCTTTGAGGAACCTCTCTGAGGTTTCCTCCTATGTAAATTGAAGGTAATAGTTCATAGCTTATAGGGTTATTTTGAGGATAAAATAGATTAATCATTATAAAGTGTTTAAATGACTGGCACTCAATACATTTGGTTATTATTTCCAGGCAAGGGTTTAGACGTGAGGGAACCAGAAAAGACAGTCCTAAAACATGAGTATAAACATGAGTATATTACAGGAAAGAAGTTTTTCAAACTAGGTTAGCTTGTCCTTTGAAATGTGCTATTTATTCATTCACTTTCTTTTTTTTTTCTTAGTTATTTAAAAAAAAATTTTAACATCTTTATTGGAGTATAATTGCTTTACAATGGTGTGTTAGTTTCTGCTTTATAACAAAGTGAATCAGTTATACATATACATATATCCCCATATCTCTTCCCTCTTGCGTCGCCCTCCCTCCCACCCTCCCTATCCCACCCCTCCAGGTGGTCACAAACCACCGAGCTCACTTTCATTCAATCGTTCCTTCTTCAGTCAAGAAATATTTGAGCTCCTCTGATGTGTAAGGCACCGTTCTAGGCCCAGAGATACAGTGACAACGTAGAGTGGGGGTTGGCAAACTGTGGCCCCATGGGCCAAATCTGGCTCAATGCCTGTTTTTGTAAATAAAGTTTTATTGGAACACAGCCATGCCAATTCATTCGTGTATTGTTTATGGCTGCTTTCATGCTATAGCGGTAGAATTGAGTAGCTGTGACAGGCAGAATAGAGTCTGCAAAGCCCAAAGTAATTATCATCTGGCTCTTTATGGAAAACATTTGCTGAGCCTGATCTAGAGAGACCTTTCAGCGGGTCCTCAACTCTCTTGAAAGAGGCAAGTCAATAGGAAATTGCAGTATAATAAAATAATTTCTGGGGATCATGTATGTAGAAAAGAGGATCAGACAGGCTTCTTAGAAGAGATGCCCTCTCAGCTGAGACCTGAAGGCTGAATAGGAGTTAATGAAGTAAAGGAGAAGGGAAAATTGTTCCAGATAGAGGGAACAACATTAACAAAGGCTCAGAGGTAAGAGAGAGCAGGGTATGTCCAGGAGCCGAACGAAATTCATCATCACTGGGGGAACAAAGGACAGGTGACATAGAGCTTCACAGGTAGGAGGAAGTTTTGATGATTTTCTGAGGGCAGTAGAGAGCTATTAAAGAATTTTCAGCAGGGAAAGAACATAATTAGCCTTGTATTATTGGGAGATCAGTCCACCTGGAATATGGAGGCTGGATTTAAGAGCTGAGTGGAGGGTGAGGATCAAGACTGGGGTCAAGAAAGGCCAGTGGGGAGCCCATTTCAGTAATGCAGGGGAGAGCATGGTAGCCTGAACTATGGGGTAGCAGTGGAGTTAGGGGAAGAGAGCAGTTTGCAGACGTATTTAAAAGGCAGTGGTAGCAGCACAATAGCGAGTGACTGCACATGGCGAGTGTCAAGTGAAAAGGAGGAAAGCATGGAAGAGAGTCACTCCCTGAGAAGGGGACCACACGGGCAAGAGCAAGTTTGGGGTGGAGGGAGATGACAGGGTCCATGTTGGACATGCCTGTGGGACGCCCATGGGGGGATAAGTTTCACAATTCACTTTCTACTCTTCCCTTTTTTTGGCCCAAGATTGATTTTATAGCAGACCCTATTCATCCCCATCTGTACGCACCTGATGGTCAGCGCACCCCAGGGGTGTCCAGCCACACCCCTGTGCCTCCCTCTCCTTCCCCAAGTGACACGCTTCTACTGCCCCGGTGCCAGGAAATTAACACTCGCCAGCAGCACCCCTCAACTACTAACCGAATCGGTCTGTGAACACCCAATTCCCTCGCTTTCCTCCCGGGATGATTCTGAGGGTGTGTTTTGCACTGTCCCCCACAGCTGCCCCGCAGGACTGAGCTCCAAATGCCCCCGGATGTAGCCTCCTAAATAAACCTCTCATAGTGGAACCCTTATTTCAAAGTCTGCTTCCGGGGGAAGCCAACTAAGACAACTATGAGACGTTTATTTAACCAAACATTATTGGACACCTGTTGTATACCAGGCATTGAGATGAGCCAGAGGCCCTCAGGCCCTGGGTCTCACCCTCTCTCTTCCGCCTCCTCCTCACCATGGAAACCTTCAGGCCATTTCACCCCCATTCTAGCCTACACATCAATTCCAGAGTCACCGTCAGGACACAGTTCTCATCACAGCCCTTTCCAGCTTAAAAACCCACAGTGGCTTTTCTCATGACCAAAAAGCAAGCTTCAAGCTCCCTAAACAGCCCCTGCGGAGCCCTTGACCAAGCCAGAGCAGCGCTCCCAGCAGACTTGGCTGTGATTCCTCCTCTTCCCTTTGTATACTGGGACCCAGCCTTCCAAGAACACTGGGATGGGCATACGCCGGGGTGGAGAGCATGGGCTTTGGAGCCAGAAGCCTGGCTCTGCTAGCCAGTGTCAATACCAGTGTGACCTTGGGCGGGTTATTCCACCACCCTGTGCCTTAGTTACCGCATCTGTGAATGGCATAGCAGTGCCTACTCTACAGAGCCACTGGGAGGATTAGATGAGATAATGCATATAAAGCACATAGAACAGTGGCTGGGCACGCCATCAGGGCTAGAATTATCGGCAGTTTTGGAGAGCACACAGCAGCTGCCTGTGTCGTGCCCTGCTTGGATGATATCCCCCGTTTGGTCCATTTAAGAAACCCCTTCAAGACCCCACTCAAGTATTAACTTCTCAGTGCAGTTTTCCCTTACCAGCAACTCACACCCAACCTAAGAAATAATTGCCTTCCATTTTTCAGTTCCATGGTATTTTACATCTATTTTTTGTACTAACACTGTATTATGGTTAACTGAGCATGTATGTGTGTGTGTGTGTGTGTGTGTGTATATGTGTGTGTTGAGTCTTTTCAGAGCAGCCCACGCCATTCATTCCACTGCTTTAAGACAAGAGCCGAAGATGTTAGCCACTTGGATATCTGAAGGAAGTGTTTTCTAGGAAGAGGAAAGCAAGAAAAGGCTCAAGGGAGGGTGTACCCTGATGTGGCCCAGGAGTAGCAGGGAGGCCATGTGGCTGGAGCAGAGTGAGCACGTGAGAGAGTGGAAGGAGGTTGAGACTGAGGGGTAAAGTGGGGGAAGGTGGACAGAGCATGTGTGGATGGTGGCCCATCACAAGGACATTCACTTTTGCTCTGAGTGATATGGGAACCATTGGAGGGTTTGAGCAAAGGAATGCCTTGATTAATGAGGGTTTTGGAAGGACCGCTGTAGCTGCTAGTGGAGCATAGGGTGTCGGGGAGCCGGGGTAGAACCAGGAGACCGGTTGGGAGACTACTGCAAATCTGAATGCACTTCCTCCTCCTCTGTATTTGTCAGTTTTCCCTTCTGTCCTAACAACCCTAGCATCTCAGTGGCTTGCCAAAAATAAACATTTATTTTCCTCACTGATGGGTCATGGTTTGGCCGGCTTTGGCTGATTGCAGCTGAGCTGAGCTGAGCTCAGCAGGGCTTGGATTCGGGCTGTAGATGGGGTTCAGGGTCTTTCCTGTGACTTCTCATTCTCCTTGGCTTAGTGGCTCCCAGAGGCATATTTTTCTCATGGCAGATGGAAGAAGAGATGAGGTCCAACCAGGTCACAGAAGCGCATTTAAAGCCTCTGCTCACATCACACCCACCAACCTTCTGTTGGCCAAATCAATGTACATGGCCAAGCCCGACATTAGGGGGGCAAGGAAGTATACACTGCCCACTTGAATGGGAGATACTACGAAGACACATGGCCAAAGCCTGGGATGGATGATTCTATAGTGCAGCAGGAGAGAAGAAATTAGAAACAATAAACCAATTTACCACATCCTCTCTATTGCAATTACCCTCATCCAGTGTCGCCAAGTGTTGCCTGTCATCTTTCTGTTTCTTTCATCCATTCCATTTCATCCATTCTGGTCCCCTTCAACTCAGATACTGCCTCACACAATGGTCTCCTTCATAGAATCTCCCCCATCAACTCTTGTTTCTCCCCAACAACGCATCCTGCATGCCTCCGCCTGAGTTTTCCTCCTACAATGTTTCTTTCTTCACACTGATCCTGCTTGAGAAACTTCAGTGACCAGCCGTTTAGCAACACAGGGTTCCTCAAGTGCCAGTAATTTCTGTACCCTCTTCATAGTTTTGGTCAATCTGTAGAACACCTGTATTTTTTTAAAGATTTTTTTTTAATGTGGACCATTTTAAAAGTCTTTATTGAATTTGTTACAATATTGCTTCTGTTTTATGTTTTGGTTTTTTGGCGGCAAGGCATGTGGGATGTTAGCTCCCCAACCAGGGATCGAACCTGCACCCCCTGCATTGGAAGGTGAAGTCTTAACCACCAGACCGCCAGGGACGTCTCCACCTGTATTATTATTATTTAATATTTTCTTTCATTTAACTTTAAGTCAACTTACTTTTTTTTCCTTAGCCTCGTCTTAAATCATAGTGACCATGAGAAAACTACATTTTTCTAAAAACATAAAAATACATTGTGATTAAAATAAACCTGCTTGTGCATTTACCCCCTGAAGTCACTAGAGGTATGATGATTACTTTCAGGGACCCACTTGCCTCCTGCACAGCTTCATCCCACCTGTCTAACCTTCACTCTCATCTTTGCATATTTCTGTTGCTGGGGTCATCATGGTCTCTTCCTTGTCTGTGCACCTGTCACGGAAGAGTGTTAGCCCTTAGCCTTGGTCAGACTGCCCTCGGAGCCTGGAAGACCCTACCTCTTTCTCTCTGCCTGTCTATCCTTCAAGATTTGTGCCTCTTCCACGAACCCCCTTCCCCCCTAGTTAGCTGGCTCTCACTTCTGCTTCGCTTACAGCCTAGGCCCATCACCCAGAGTCCCAGCTCAGGCTTTTCTCATCGTTTCACGTGTACTGATCTCACCAGCTTGGCTCACAAGTGCCCCAAGCCTCGCATGGCTTGTGCCTGCCCAGTCTCTTTCCATCCAGCCCTCAGGGATTCTTCATCCTTCACCCTGCATATTGAAACAGGTGCTGTTTCCGTGTGGCCCATCGCAGTCTTTGACTGTTTCCTCTCAGCCCCTTTCTCTGTCTTTCATCCCCTGGTTCATTCCTCCTTCTCTTTCGAGATGCTAATCAAATATTGCCTCCTCTGTGAAGCCACAAAGTCTCCTCCCACAACTTGCTGTATGTCCTTCTCTCTCGGCGTATGTCACATGTGCCCGTGGTCACCAGTGTACTTATCTCCCTTCCCCACTAGACTGACTGTAAGCTCCTTAAGGAGTGGATCTGTGTCCGAGAGCATGACATAGAATAGGCACTTAGGGCTTCCCTGGTGGCGCAGTGGTTGAGAGTCCGCCTGCCGATGCAGGGGACACAGGTTCGTGCCCTGGTCCGGGAGGATCCCACATGCCGCGGAGTGGCTGGGCCCGTGAGCCATGGCTGCTGAGCCTGCACGTCCGGAGCCTGTGTTCCACAACGGAAGAGGCCACACCAGTGAGAGGCCCGTGTACTGCAAAAAAAAAAAGAAAAAAAAAAAAAAAAGAATAGGCACTTAGGAAACGTTGAATTTCACAATCAATTTAAATTTGAATTAAAGTGACTTGAACTTTGCTGTTTCAATGGGACTAGGCATTCTTTGAAGGCAGAGATCTTACCTTCTCTCTTTTTGCTCCCCCATGTTGCTTGCTCCAGGTAGGCAAACAGTAGGTGCTTATTAAGTTTGCAGCAAGATGAGTTTCGTAGGAAACACAGGAGGTGGCTATGGTTGACAATGAAAATTGGTACCAATTAAGATAGCTTAGCAATTCTAAGCTCTTTTAGGCCTAAGCTGATTTTGAACACCAAATGCATCATGATTTTGATAACTGAAGGCAGATGGAGCCGTGTTGGAGCCCTTTGCCTTTGCTCATGATTGAAAGGAAAGATGCAATTCATGTTAGGTACCTAGTCCTGACTATTCTATATCAGCTCTGCATCTGGAGATGGTGTCAAATTCTTTTCAGGATGGAACTGGTATTGTGTGTGCGTGCGTGTATGTGTGCATGTGTGTGTGTGTGTGTGTGTGTGTGTGTAAAACAGAGAAAAAGAAAGATAGCAGTCCAGATGCCAACACACCTGGAATCTATTTGTGAGGATCACTGGTTCAGTCCACAGCTTGGACCATTCATTTATTTCTCACTAAGTGAACATCTGGGATTCAGTTTGAGACACCATCAAGTTTGGATGGGATCTCAAAGCCATGGTTGGGATGGGGGACTGCTTGCCCGAGGTGGGAGTGAGAGAGGTGAGCAGGGGCTCTTAAACTATTCTGCAGACTTCAGTTCAAATGCAATAGCCAGAGGGTTGAGAAACCCTTCCCAGGCTGGAAAAGCATTAAAAAAGAAGCGGGGATGGGTAGGGGGAAGGATAACCAAAGGAGATTCAGTCAGATCAAAGCAATAATGCGATCTGAGAGTACCCCCTTTCTCCTTTTACCCTGTTCCCTCTCCACCCCATAGTGCTAAAAATGTCCAGGTATCTTCCTTTTCTAGGGAAAAAAAAAAGAAGAAAAAAAAAAATTGGACGTTGACCAGAAAGGAAATGCTATGAGAAAGTAAAATTCTAATTAGTTATAGATGAGAATTGGTCACAGATAATTACTTGACATTCCTTGGCTCGTGCCTGGGAGGGCTTAAAAGATCTTTTTTTTGTTGCTAGATATGTAGACATATATCTAGATAACTAGATAAACACAGAGAGAAGCTCACTGTCATTAACAGATCTTGCAGAGCGCAAGTGTTTAGAACAGAAATGAAAGGGAAATTTGTCATTCACAAGCCAGGAATGTTTGAATCGTTCGCTGTCAGGCCTCTTTTTTCTGTTCTTTCTTTCCTTTTTTTTTTTTTTTTTTTTTTTTTACTTCGAACTTTTTCAAAACAAAAGTTCAATGGGTTCAAACAGGATCATTTTAAACAGTACCCTTCCAGAAAATTTGTGCTGAGTTGCACCTGCTCTTGGTGACATCTACCGACCAGAGTATTTCTCTTTCAATTTGCATCTGTCATTTTCCTGCCAGTGGGTTGAAGGGGTTGGAGACCCAGATGAAGAGCCTAGAATAATCCAGAGAGAACATGGAGAATCTGTAGTGAGTTGTGCTCATGCCATCCTATTTAGAACCAGCTTTGCTGCATTGCTTTGAGGATTTTTAGGGTGGAGGGGAAATCCCATAGCTACCTCAAGTATTTTTCTCTTAATTCCTAGTAGAAATGACTCAACGTTAACTCAAGGCTGCTCAAGGCATGCTTAATGTCTTGGAGGAGCATGTTTTTAGAGAACAACACTAACTTCTAAGGAATTCTCAATCCTTCTTCCCTATCCAACACAGCTCTCCCGTATTTATTCCCAGGCAGCACAGACAAGAGAGAGTTAGCCTTTGGGGGTCTTCTGCCTTTCTTTTTTTTTTAATGTATTTATTTACTTATTTATGGCTGTGTTGGGTCTTCGTTTCTGCGCATGGGCTCTCTCCAGCTGCGGCAAGCGGGGGCCACTCGTCATTGCGGTGCGCAGGCCTCTCACTATCACGGCCTCTGTTGTTGCGGAGCACAGGCTCCAGACGCGCAGGCTCAGCAACTGTGGCTCACGGGCCCAGTCGCTCCGCGGCATGTGGGATCTTCCCAGACCAGGGCTCGAACCCTTGTCCCCTGCATTGGCAGGCAGATTCTCAACCACTGTGCCACCAGGGAAGCCCCTTGCCTTTTTTCTTTTTAAGCACCTTTGTTTTACTAATATAGAAACCTCACTCTGATGCCCCACCTGGCGTAGGGACCCTTACCCTTACTCTGGCTTCACTTGGTTCTGAAACTGCCCCTGCTTGCCCCTCACCCTGCTGTACAATTCAGATGGTGTAGGCATTGGACTCCTTATTCTCAGGACCCTCCTTCAAGCACTGTGGCAAAAGCGTTTAATTTATGCTATTGTGATTGCAACCCTCCTGTAACCTGGTTGCAGCACTCTGGAAGGTCTCTAACAGGCTACTCAGGTTTTAGTAACCAGAAGTGAAGTAGCCAGTACAGGGGTGTTGCGGCAGTTGCGTAGCAACTTCATAGTACTTTAAGTTTTCCACCAATTTGACCATCTTTATCTTCTTTGCTCCTCAGTAATTCCGTGAAGTAGGTATCACTCACTCATTCATTCATCCATTCAACCAACCAACTAAACAACTAGCAAATATTTATTGAGCACCTCTTAGTTGCTAGAAACTATTCTAAGCTCTGAGTCACAGTGAAAAAAAGAGACAAAGACCCTCTTCTCAGGGTACTTCATCTTAGAATGGATATTCTAATTGAGATCATTATTCCCATTTTCACATGAAGAAACCAAGAAAAAGAGAGAGGTTAAACCCTAAAGGACACACAGCTTATTTAGAGCTGGATTTAGAATCTAAGTATCCTAACCAGCTTCCAGAATAAGACTAGAATAAGGATCTTAGGACTCATCTCATCCAACCAACTGATTCTGTTGATACAGAAAACCAAGCCGCAGAGGGGGGCTGTGGTTCACACAGTCACACAGCTTTGGGGCGCAGAGCTAGGACCAAGTCCCAGCCCCGGGGCCCTGTCCATGAGTGCATGGACCCTGCAGTGGCCTAAGATACACCGGCTCTGCCATCTTGTCACTGTCACTCTGTCTTAGTCCATTCAGGCTGCAATAACAAAGCACCACAGACCGGGTAGCTTATTAGCAACAGAGATTTGTTTCTTACAGTTCTGGAGGCTGGAAGTCTGAGATCGTGGTCATGCTCTGGTTCTTCCGGGTTGCAGATTGCCAACATCTTGCTGTGTCCTCACATGGTAGAAGGGGCAAGGGATCTCTCTGGAGCCTCCTTTATAAATGCACTAATCCCATTCATGAAGCCTCTACCCTCATATCAGCTCTCCAAGGCCCCACCTCCTAATGCCATCATCTTGGGGGTTAGGATCTCAGCATATGAATTTGGGCAAAAGGAGGACACCAACATTGAGACCATAGTGACCTCCCTTACTTCCTTAACCAACAGATCTCATGACTCATTTTCCTAGGTACTATAAGCACATTCCCTCAACTGCCTTGCCCAGTCTTGCCTTCCACAGACTCTTAGTACCAGACCCACCATACACTGTCCCCTAACCTCCGCCTTCCCTGTTCTTGCCACAGATGACCTGTCTTTGGCCCTGTCAAAGGCCACTGCCATCACTTGTGCACTGGAAGCTCCTCTGTCACCTATTCAGGAGCCTCACTCTAAAAATTTCCCCCTCATCCCCTGCATCATTGATTTACCAGATCAGTCTCATCAGCATAGGAGCATGTTGCAATTTGCCCCATCCTAAAAAATAAAAACAAAACCTTTCTTCACCCCATTTCCCCTGCTGACTATCAACCCATTTTCTATTCCCCTTTATAGCAAAATCCCTCCAAATTATTATTTTCCCTTGACTTTGGTCCTCCCACTCTTTCTTGAACCACTCCAGTTAATAGTTGATGCCTGACTCTGTACCAAGCTGTTCTTTCTAAGTCACCGTGTTGCTCAGTTCAGTGTTGTCCTCATCTTTCTCTACCTCTTGGCTGCATTTGACCAACCAGTCCCTCCCTCCCTTTCTCCCTCCTTGGAGTCCCATTTTCACTTGGCTTCCACAATTCCACCTTCTTCTCTTGCTTCTCCTCCTACCACACTCTACCATTTCCTCCTCCCTCTGGTCTCTAATGGATGGTGCAGCCCAGGACTCAGTCCTAAATCCTCTTCCCTTCTTTTCTTCATTTCTCATGGTGGCTGTGGTTCCTGTATTTAAATACCATCTACATCTCCATTTTGGTCTTATCCCTGAAGCCCAGATTTGCATAACCGATCATCTATTGGGTACCTCCACATGGATATTTATGGGCATATCAAATTTAACATGTCCAATCTGGCCCCTCGCCAGACATGCTCTGCCCACAGTCTTCCTCCAGCTCAGGTAACAACAGATCCACGCTTTCAGAGGCACACGCCAAAACCTCAGCATCATCCTTCATTCTCCTCTCTCAAGCTTTACCTCCAATCCATCAGCAAATCCTGTCTGCTCCACCTTCAAAATATTTTCATCTTCACACCTCTGCAGCTACCACCTTGGTAGCAGGGTAAAGAGTTCCCAGAGAAGGGAGGAGCATGTGCAGAAACCCTGAGGCAGGGGAAGATGCAGGACTGGAGTATCCCTGAAGGAATAAAGGCATGATTCTTGAGTCTGGGGAGTCACCTGCCCTATTGGCCCCATTATGAAATAGGGTTGAAGCGATCGCTATGGGGATCTGAGTTTTGGCCACTGCCAAGCAGTCTGGCTGTCTGGAATGGATCTGGCCAGCCCTAAGGGATATACGTGATTTTGTTAATCGCATGTGCGTTACGTCTGCAGTGTATGTTGTGTGTGTGTCTGTGTGTGTGTGTTCATATGCATGCGTAAGTATGCATTTTTTCCCACTCCAGACATCTTTTCCTGGACTCTCAGCCATCTGGCTACTAATGTAGTTCCATGTCCAATCTACTGGGGGATCCCCAGAAACCCCTGCTCATGACTTTAGTCCTAGATGAAGCAGCCTTTTTGTTCACAGACCTTTGGGGTTCCTTGTGTTGTTCTAGGCAAACATGACTTAGGCTTTATGGGTTGGTCACCATGGAACAAGCTTCTCTGCAGAGCCAGGACTCCTGCCCTTCTTGCCCCCACCCTCTTTTCTCCTCCTGAAATCAGGGTCTTCTGGAGACAGGGGTATTTGGGCACATGGCAGCAGCTGGGACAGGGGTCAAAGGCAAGGCAGGCTCAGGCCACCAATGTGCTCTGTTTTATCCCTAACAACCGTGTAATTGTACGAAAATTGGCCCAATGTGAGGTGCTGGAAAGTTCAAAAAGGGTTGTTTCAGGGTCTTTGTGCCTGTTTTCTTTTCATGCTGGAGTGTTGAGTTGGAGCCCAGCAAGATCCTGGGCAAGCCCCAGAGCTCTCTAGAACTGGACAGGTATCTCGGGACAGAGTCACCTACCAGGGCAGGCAGGGGCTGAGAATGCCCTTGGGGAACATCTGAATAAACAGACCTTTTAGGTCTGAGAGGGGAAGAAAGATAAATGCTCTTAAGAGATGGCTCCAGATTCCTGCCCCCTGGCCTGGGGGCAGTGATTTCCTGGGACCCTCAGAGCCTTCGTCAGAAACCAGAGGGGCAGTATCATTCAACAGGCTTTGAACAGTAAGGCCAAGGAAGCACAGGGTCAGTTTCCTACTCTGCTTTGACTCAGTTTCTCCAGCTATAAAATGAATAAATACTCTTATTACTGGCCTCCCTTTTAGGATTGTTGGGAGGCCTCCTGGTCAACCAAGCACCAAAGAGTTAAGGAAGCAGAATAGTAAAGCGGTTCAAAGTTCAGGTTTCGTTGTCAAAGAGACTTCTGTCCAAACCTTATTTATCAGCTGCATGCCTTTAGACAGGTTTCGTAACCTCTCTGAGCCTCAGTTTCCTTGTGTAACATAATGACATTAGCAATGTTGCTTTAAGGATGAGATGAGATAATGCATATAAAGCACTGCCCACAGCAGTTAGCCCACTGTAAGTGCCTTGCATTGATAGAAAAGGAAGGAAGGAAGAACAAGATCAAAGAGATCCTTATTATTGCTTTGATTCTAAAGCGAGTTGGGTATTATGATAGTTCTCGCCAAATATTCAAGTGTCCCTGTAGATTTCCCAGCTTCCTTTGCAGTTAGGTTTGGCCATGTGACTAGTTCTGGCCAGTAGACTGAGAGTAGATATGATGTGAGTCATTGTGAGATCAAGGAAATTAAGAGCTGGTGTGGCTCCTCCCTCCCTCTCATCCCCAGCACACTGACCTTGGGGGCCACATGTTCTCTAGGGCAGCGGTCCCCAACCTTGTTGGCACCAGGGACCGGTTTCGTGGAAGACAGTTTTTCCACGGATGTGGGGGAGGGGGAGGATGGTTCAGACGCTAATGCAAATGATGGGGAGCAAAGGGGAGCAGCAGATGAAGCTTTCCTGGCTCACCTGCCACTCATCTCCTGCTGCGTGGCCCGGTTCCTCACAGACTGTGGAGCGGTACTGGTCCACGGCCCGGGGATTGGGGACCCCTGCTCTATGGCATCTTAGAGATAGAGACAAGCCTTTCTGTGAGTGTGGAGTCTGTCCACTGTGTTAACCCAGTGAGATTTCGGAGTTTCTTTGTTACTGCTAACAGCCTTGCTGACCGATACAGTCATCTCTGAAGGAGAAATACATCTCCCCTATTCCTGACCTCCTGGGGCATCTAGGGATGATGATAATGATAATAACAGTGGCTGTAACAGCTACCATTTATCGAGCCTTTGAGAAATACTGCCAAGCCCATAGCAGATGTTAAACTATTCAGGTGTCTCAGGAGGTTCATGTTTTGCTATTACATAATAATTGTGTTCCTAAAGTAAACTTTATTTTTTTAAAGGGTTCTCTTAAAAACTTCAGTGAGGAAAAAAACTGCTTAGGGCAAGAGTTTTAGACTATAACAAAGTTATTTCTCTCACAGAAATGTCAAAAGTAAAGGGTTTTAATTGCTATTAGGACATTCTGAAGTTACAAACTACAAATAACAGATTTTCAAAACTGACATGAGCCAACCTAAAGGTCATTGAGCAAATGCTGAATTCCATGGAAGACAAGATTCAGGTCAACGTGCTTCCAGACCATCAAAATAAATTGTGGCTTGGTCCAGAAGTGCTAGTAAAAAGGAAGCCCCATTAGATCTCAATAAAGCTGCTACCCTCCCCGCCCCTGCAAAAAAACCACTAAAAATACATTATTAAAAAAAAAAAAAAGGAAATCCCAATGGCAAAGAACAGCCAGTCACCCACTAAAGTGGCCCGTGGGTGTTGAAGCTGGAGGCCAATAGGTTTTCCTCTGATACATGCAGGGATCCTTTCTGATCATGACAGTGGTGTATAAACCAACAACCAGCACAAACTGAGTTCCTTGCTGAACTGATCAGGTTACATCCAATTTGCATTATGAAAATTTGCATAGCAGGAAAAAGCCTGAATCTGACTTGTCTGGCAGATGAGGAAACCAAGAAAATATGAGGCCATCAGTGGCTACAGTGAGCAACTACGGAAACAACCCCTATTCAAGGTTCTCTGCTTTTTTGACTCTGCTCAGCTCAGAGTTCCCCTGATGTATAGTGACATCTGCATATCCTCCTGAATGAGGGTGCCGTCTCTGAGCTGGGATTCGAGGCCTCTGAGTTTGGTTCTGTCCTTCTCTTGGGGTCTGCCAGGACGTCTTGGGCCTGTCCATCCCTCCACTTGGGGAAGGCCTGGAGCTTTCGCTCTGAATAGCAAAGCCGCTTTGGTCCTTGGTGGTGTTTCTGAAAATACCAGTAGACCTGGAAGGTGTCCAGGCTGCCTAGGAAAGTGCCTGGAGAAGGGGATTCACTTGATTTCATTACTAAAGCAAACAGTCCTGGTGACCTTTGGGAATTAGCACATTTTGACTTCCTCCCTCCCTCAGGCCTTCGCTGGGCAGCTGAACATTCCACACCTCCCTGAGAAAGGGGAAGCACTTTGAGTGGGTGCTGGGGCCTCTTGCTGACTAAGCATGCCTCCTTCCGGCCTGGAGGCCTCTCACCCATCCTGCACCAACTGAGCGGACGAACTGGCTCCATCCTTTCTTGCCTTGCTGCCCAGTAGGTCAGTAGTGAGGCAGGTGAGTCTGGAAGCCGAGGCTTCAAGAAGATTCTGGAGCATGTGGACAGATTCAAGCAACTGGGCCCTCTGGGAGTTCTGTTCACCTGCAAACAGGATGGCTCCCCTCACCCAGCGGAGGAAGGCTATTGCTTTTCCAGGCTCCCCTAATTGGCCATTCCCACCTTATGATTTACTCATGAAATTCAACAGGCCCTCACTGAAGGCCCCCTTGCATGCCTGAAGCTGTGTCAGCTCACAATGGGTCACTGAGTAGATATTAGACCTATTTCCCACTCTCAAGGACCTTCAGAACTTAACAGAAAGACGAGACCCACGTGTGAGGTAATAAATCACAACAGTCTGTAATGAGGGCTAAATTAAATACCATCATTTTCCATGGTAGTTAAGAGTCCAGGTTTGGCATTAGGTGTCTGGGTTCAAATCCCACCACCATCATTTTGGCTTTGGGCAAGTGCCTTAACCTTCTTAGGCCTCTGTTTGCTTATTATAGGTTGACCAAGGGTACTAGCCTCAAGCACTTCTGTGGGGAATTAAATGAGCTGGCACATGTGAAGCACCTTGTACAGTGCCTGACTCATGGTCTTAGGGTATTACCAGCTACTGCTACTAGTTGTCAAAATATATTTGAGGGACCCCAGTAGTTTAGAAATCCTGAATCTAAACACACCCCCATCTGCATAATGGTCCTCTAGTCTTTATTTCTTTCAGCACTGATTGGTCATTTTGACTGATCAGTTACCCAAGCTGGAGCCCCTGGGGCCTTCATATGCATTTAATCACAAAACCCTGTTGATTAGACCTCACATCTATGTCCTCCACTCCAATATGACTCTTACCCTTAACTGGGTCCTCACACAGCCACACTGATTACTCAGGAACCCTCTTAACTGCTCACCTTGCTTTTGATTTCACCCTCTTCCAAACAAGCCTTACCACTACTCAAGAGAACTTGTTAAAATCCAAAACGGGTTATCATTTCCTTGCTCAGACTCTTTCTGTGGCTCCCTCTGACTCTCAGTAAACAGTCAAGCCCAAATCCTTGATCATGACCCGCAAGGGCCCTCACTGATATGACCCCTGCCTACCTCTAGAGCTTCATCGCTTGTGTTCCTCAGGTCACCCCCAAGTCCCAGCAATGCAGCCCCCTGTACCCCAAGTTCTCCTCAGTCTCCTGGTCCTCCATGACCATGCACATACACCTCTCAAAGTCTAGAACCCTTTGTCCCTATCTCCCGAAGAGTCAAAATTATGCTTTAAAAAACAAAAGCAAAAACCCTCCAAACCACTTTGTTTGGGAAGCCTTCCTTTCCCAGGTCTGGGTTAGTTGCCTCTCCTCTGTGCCCCCACAATAGCTTTGCTTACAAGATCATGCTGCAGATTTTTGTTTTCGTGTCTGTCTCCTTCACTAGCATCTGACCTTCTTCATCTACATCTTATTCATGCAGGTGCAGGAAGGGACTCTATCTTATTCGTCTTTGTATGTTCATATTGAAAAATGACTAGGAAGATGGATGGATGGATGGATAAATGGACAAATGGGTAGACGGATGGATAGGTGAATGGTTGGATAGAATAGTGGGTGGATGGATGGATGGACGGACGGACGGATGGATGGACGGACGGACGGACGGACGGACGGACAGACAGATGGGTAGAGGGTGGATTTATGAATGGATAATGGATAGATAAATGAAGGAATTCAAGAAAGTGGCAAAAACCTCTAATTAGGTCTTGCGGTCATCAGTGGTACTGCAGAGACAAGGCTCTCTTTCTTGGAGCTTCACAGTTCAGGCCAAAAAGCAGAATGACCTTGCAACTAGCAGCCTGTGGGTTTTTTTGACCTGGATGCTCCCCATTGTTCCAGCAGGAAGGCTGAGAAGGAGTGTTGATCCTAGAGGGAGAGAGGACACCCAGGTGGGCTTTATCCCATCATTGACCCAGCCTATAGCCTTTCTGCCGACCTCCTCAGGTCTGCCCTCATACGGGTCCCATTCCGTCCTTTTCTTCATCCAGGCATCATGGATTTATTTCCAGCTTGAGCTATGGCAGATTTCCGCCTCTGATTCCAGGGTGAAAGAGCAGCAGATGGCATGAGTACGGAGGATGCCTTGACCAACAGCGCTGTGTGCGGCCCAGCGCTTACCCGTTCCTCTGTCAGGAGAATAGCACGTTTCACTCTGTTCATTTTTCCTGTTCAGGAGCTGCTCTTAGAGCAGCCACGTGAGAAGTTCACCTTATGCAGCTTGGAGCCTTTCTTAGCTCTTCGAGGAAGACCTTTCAGGCCGACTTGGTTCACTAAATAAACACAAATAAATCCTGGAATGGAATGAACTAGAAATGAAATGTCCTGTCGAGCTCCTCTTGATACAGAGAACCAGCATGCAGCCCGCCCAAGCCAAAGTGGAAAGACCCTGAGGCTTTTGGGAGAAGAGCCCAGCTCAGCCACCCTGGAATCCTCATTCAGGGTTTATGAAGCAGCAGGCAGCACACAACTGACTAAATTTGGTTGTGTTTTTATTTTTGTCCAGCCACAAATACCGGCAAAGAACTGAAAACGATTCCTTCCCTTCCTGGAGCCTCAGAGCCAAGCTGGTTTTATTTTTAGCTTCAACTCTGGTTTTGAGCTTTTAGGAC
Organism: Mesoplodon bidens; assembly: GCF_964165515.1. Classification (NCBI taxonomy): domain Eukaryota; kingdom Metazoa; phylum Chordata; class Mammalia; order Artiodactyla; family Ziphiidae; genus Mesoplodon; species Mesoplodon bidens. The sequence goes on from NC_138160.1 coordinate 162,395,093, forward strand.
ACTCAATATCCTCCCACTGCGGGCAGCGGTGGGCCGATTTCAGGACGTTTGCCTAAACTGGAGCGTTGGTTATCTGAGTGTAACTCTCACCAGGCTTTGTGCAGCTGTGGCAATAGAGAGTGGTTCCGGACAGACCCACCTAGAGACCCACTTCTACTCTTGGGGACTCCAAGAGCATCCTTTTCAGGGAGGGAAATGTACTCAGGGTGGATGGTTGTCTGGGCTGGGGCAGTGGAGGTGGCAACCCTGGATGAAAGGAAGCAGAGGCAAAAAGAAGACTAGGGAGGGGAGAAGAGAAGGGGAAGGCAGCTGTCACAGATTGAAAGCCTTCGAGGAACACAGTGGTTCAGAACCAGGCTCTGGAGGCAGACCCCCTGGGTCTACATCCTGCCTCCGCCACTTCCTGTCATAGTGGCCTTGCAGAATGGGCTCAACCGCTCCAGGCTTCGCTGGCTTTATCTGTGAGATGCGGGTAATTATGACACCAGCCTCTGAGCTGCGCTGCCTGAGATCCTACCCCTCTAGCACGTGGCGTAGCGCCTGACACTCATTTGTGCCGCAACTTATTTCAGTTATTATTGCCATGCTCTCATTGCAGTGCTAGACACTTATGCGTACAGTGTGTCATTAAAACTTACTGTAACTCACTGAGTAGGGTTATTAGGCAGATGGAAAACGGAGGCTCAAGGAGCTAGGTGACTTCCCCGAGGTTCCATGGCGAGAGCATGATAGAGCCAGACCTGAACCCAGCGTGACCAACCCCAAAGTCATAGCACCACGCCTTCTCTGGGACCAGTGCTTCCCCGTGTTAGAAAGGGACTTATCACTGGCTCTGTGAGAGCTGCTCTAGACAAGGAGCTAGACTCCCCCTCCTCTCCTCTGGGCTCCCCCCTTTCTTCCCACTTTGGTGACAGGAACACACAAAGAGCAGATACTGGGAGTGATCAAAAGAGCACTGGTCAAATCCATACAGACAGAAAATAGAATGGTGGCTGCCAGGGATGAGGGGAGGGGCCCTGGGGTGGTGTTGTTTAATGGGTACACCATTTCAGATTTGCAAGATGAAACAGCTCTGGACATCTGTTGCACAGCAGTGAGAATATACTGAACACTACAGACCTGGACACTTAAAAATGGTGAAGATCGTCAATTTTATGTTAGGGCTTTCGTTTTAACCACAGTTAAACAAACGAAAACAAAACAAAAAAGAACACAGGGCGTCGGGTCGCCGTTTCGGTGGGGCAGGGAATTTGAGCTTATCCTGTCCAACTTGCCAGCCTTTTCTCAGGCTTCCTTCCAGTCAGGAGTGTCACCAACAGCTCCGCCGGTCCACCCCTGCCCCACACCACGTGGACCCCTTCAGGGCTGAGCTGCACACTTCTGACTGGAGGTGGTGAATGCTCCTGTCACACGCTCTGCCCTTTCAAACTTCCTTCTAGTCCCCTGTCCTCTGAAGTTTTTGTCCTTTAACCTGGAACGAAAAGGGGAAAATAGCAATCCCCCTGCCCGCCAGGGGATCATGTCTGCATGATGTGGTGGAGGACGTGTGGGCTTTGGGGACAGAAGCCGGGAAGAAGCTCACCTTTTCTTCTCTTCAGTTTGCTTAGCTCTAAGATGGGATAATACATTTTTTCCACGTAGCCAAATATGCACAGTTTAATTAAGCGGAGAAGTTCAGCCAGGCTGTAAACTGCTCTTTTGCACGAGGAGATTCTGGAGAGTGAGATTCTGAGGATTCTGGGGACAGGAGATTTGGGGACACTGGTTTGGGCTTCCCTGATTAGGCTGCGTAAAGATGCTTGGACAGAGAGGCCTGGGAATGAGCACGGGGCAGGCTCTCCCTCTTGGCCTCACACTCCCAGGAGAGCAGGCTTCACGGAGACCACAGCGACTTAACGGTCCCTCGGAAACTCAGATGGCCTTCTTTTCTGTGGGCATCAGCATGGGCCGTTCTCAGGAGAGAGTCTGGCTCTGTTGCCACCACCCAACGTGGGACACCCCTCCTGGGCTGAGTTTTAACCTCTGGGTCTACACACCTAGACCGTGATCCCTGACCCAGGGCCGACTTTGCCATTAGGCACGGCGGGGACAGCACCCAGGGCTGACAGTACTTTTTAGGGACCCATGAAAAAGGTTTAATTTCTTTTAAAATTAGAGGAAAGGAATGAGTGTTCAGGTCAAAGTAAATGTTATATAATATTAATATATTTGTTTTTATACCAACACAGTTATAAAATACAATATTTAATTTTTTTAAATAGGGGAAGGGGCCCACAAAGGCAAAAATGCCCAGGGTCCACGGCAGTCATAATGCAGCCCAGCTCTGGTCTGAAAAGCCAGGCTGGCAGGGATTCCATTTGGCCCTTTAACCCCTGGTGATCTGCCTCACCCTCTTCTCTGTTCCTAGAATGACTGCTATCTGTCCCACCTCTCCTCACCACTTAGGATCTGGAATATTCTCTCTGGTATTTTGTTTATTTTTAGGGACCCATTTCACATGCCCATTCCATCACTTGGCAATAGCTAGCTACCACAGGCACATGTTGAGAAAAGTTCAAAAGCCTGTCTGAGGTTCGTGGGAAAGAATATCATGATCCGCTAGTGATGCCCCTCCGAGGCTCGTGAAGGGGGGTGTGGCAGCAAGCAAGTTGTGTTCCTGCTTCCGACTGACCTTTGCCTTTTTATCCCCAACTTGACTCCCAGCTCCGCAAGTTCGGAGTATGCCTTACACGTGCTGAGCATCCCACGTTGAAAGATCTAGAAGTCTCTTAATACCTGTTGGATCGATTGACCAAAGGGGTGTGTGTAAATACTCTTGATCCCGTTTCATGTCCCCTTGACATCTTTTCATTCTTTTTTCCCCCTTCAGGCGCCTGAACAAGAATAAACTCCAGGTCCTCCCGGAACTGCTTTTCCAGAGCAACCCGAAGCTCACCAGACTGTGAGTAGAATGGAGTTTTGTTCCCTACCTGGTGTCTTGTCCGGCTTTGCTGATGCCGAGGATGCGGTTGCCTTAGCGTGGGGAGCCCCGAACCGTGTGGACCTGGGCAGTGAGTCCGCACACGTGGGCGCTTGGGGCCAGGCTTCAGCGTGCTGGGTCCTCCCACTCCCCTCCAGACTGCCTTTCGTGCATCCGTCCTTCCCAGATCATCTGCTTAAGTGGCCTGTGAGGGCTGTGGACCTGTGGTAGTGCATCTCTCCTTTGCAAGGAGGGAGGAAACTCTTCCTTTTAACTTGGGTCTGAATTAACCTCAGGGAAATGCCCTGAGGGTAGGCTTGGAGGTGAATTGATTCACACAAGACTGCCAGTGGTCTCGGAGGAGGGCAGTGATTTGGGTTAAGCATTTCAACCTCACCTCCTTGCTGGCTAGAAGGATTCCTGCCCTTTGCCTGCTTCCTACCGCTGCCAGTCCGGGAACCCTGGGTCCGGAGATCTGTGATTTTGTGGGAAAAGAAAGAAACACTTTGAACTTTGCTTTATCTTCAGAATGGTCCAGGGTATAATGGGGGGTGGGGGGAGACTTGCAGATTCTCTGTGTATTTATTCAGCGTGAGAGTTTGGATACTGAAGAGCTGGAGATGCACGTCGCGATGGAGATTGTGATTCGTAGATTGGGGTTATTAGGCGAGTGCTAATTACTGACGGTGAACAACTCCATGACTTTGAACCTGAAAGTCCTACCGGCAGTAACTAGTGTACATTATGGGGTGAATTGGTTGCCCAAGGCTTGACTTTCTGGCTGGAGCAACAAGGGTCCGACTGCTTAGCAGTCAGGCAGTGAGATGTACGGCCTGGCTGGGAGGACTCTGACCTTACCGGGGAGGCTACAGAGTGGTAGCCACCCTTCTCATTTCCAGTGGCTGTGTTTAGTACCTCCATATGCAATCCGCCGATGCATGTAGATAAATTGGGAAATATGAAACGCATGTCTGCATGTGCACTTAAGAATGAGTTCTGAATTAGGAATCTGTATCTCTCTCTGTACACACACACAGAGACAATATACATAAATGTACTTTCAAGGGCACTTGGCTGCAACAAGAACGGGCTGGGGTTGGCTGGTGTTTCAAGGGTACCGCGGCCTTGCTTGCCTTCTCTGCGGGACACCTGTACTTTGTCACGGTCTCCTCTCGCTGGTACTCCCTTTCTCTTGCTCAGTCCACCCGGCTGACTGTGCTAAATGAGGGAAAGAGCATGCCTGCCTTTCCACTCTTCGGCTCTGAATCCACCTTGATGGATGTGAGGGTGCATGAGGTGCTGTTGCTGGCCCGAATGAGCAACAGCAAGTGGGCAGACGGGGAAACCACTCTGGTTTTTAACTTCCTCTTCCCTTTACAGTGCTTCCCTTAAATGCTCACCTAATAGCCATCTCTCCACCCAGCATTACCTTGTGCTTTTCAACCTGCTTTTAACTAAATAACGCAGACTGTATGCTGTTCATCTGGAATCTCAGCATCACTTTCGAGGCAAATAAAAGGTGCTTATGGGACTGGGGCTGCTGGGCAGCTTTGAGCGGGTAGGTCTGAGAGTTCCAGTTGCTGCAGGAGGTCAGGGGGGCTGATTCTTGCTCCCCACGGCCATCAGGTGAGGCCCATTTTAGGCAGGACTGGTCTTGATCCAGGCAGAGGAGGAGTTTCAGGCCGTGATAACAGGCCTCTGCCAGGCTGGGGGTAGCACAGGGGCATGGGAAAGTCCAGTGTCCTAAAGGCCACTTTCTAACTGAAAGAGGTCGGGAGAGCCACTTTCCCTTCTGTGCCTACATGTCTTCATCAGTAAATGGGAGATGCCTCACCTTCCCTTCTACTCACCTCACCAAGGAGCTGTACGTATCCAATGAGATTATGGTGGGCATGCATTTTCTAGGGTTTAAAGTGCTGTGTGAGTGCAATTACCAAGATGGCTATTGTTACTCCTACAATTCCCATCTTCACAACTTGTTTCTAATCTCCTTTCACTGGGAGACATGAAGAAACCAGGAGCTGCCGTGGGCCCTGAGATCTGTTACATGGAGCTTTTGCCCTCAGGCCAGAGAGCTGCAGCTGGGAAGGCAGGGAGGGCTTTCGGCTCATTTTGGTTTCTGTCCCTCTCCAGGTCCCCAGCCAGGCCCAATATGACACATAGGCACTCGGGAATGGGTGGATGAATAAATGAATGATACAGGCCTCAGGGTATGAACCATGTTCTGAGGGAACTTTGAATCTTTTATCCACCATTCCTTCATTCACTCATTCGTTTGTTCATTCATTCGTTCATTCAGTAAGCTTTTTCCAGGTGCTTGTTCCAGCCTGGCCTCTGTGCTGGGTGTTAAACTGCAGATATGAAGTTTGCCCAGCTCTCTATGTGCCCCATCATGACACATTCTGAATGGCTGCCAAAGAGCTGAGAGCTAAATGCATATTCTTTTTCATTGAAGCAGCTCTGTTAACCCAGGTTTGGGCTATAATCAGCAATCCCTTTTTCTCTCTGGGCTTGATCTTTGATTTTTCTTAATGACCCTATTGTGTCTTTGTCTTATTTTGTCAGCCACTCCAGGGCCTTTTTGGAAGTAAGCAGGGTGCAGATTAGAAATCAATAAATGTGCAATCATGAGTGTGTATACATATGCCACTGGCTCTGTTTTAAAAGAACACTGCATCTCAATAGATGCAGTGAGCCATTTTCCAGGGAATGCTAAATGGGGCTGCTGGGTGGCTGTCTCCTCCACAGTCGGCGGTGTGGTTTAAACAGCAATTCTGACGCACCTTTTCTTATTAGATCTATAGGCAAAGACTGCTTAATATTCTATGATTATCTGAAAAATACCTTTTGGAAAGGCTATGGTTGTATAATAAGACATGTAGTGATGGGAAAGGGAAACAATATTTATTGAGAACCTATTATATATATATATATATATATATATATATATATATGATTATAATATTATCACTAGTAAGTGGCAGAAATGTGACAAATTAGTTTAACTCAGAGGGGAAATATGTTAATTAATGTGCATGGGATGGCCAGTGGTAGTTATGGTTGGCTTTAGGAACAGCTGGATCCAGGAGCATGGTGGTGTCCTCAAGACTTCATCTCACTCCCCCCAGCCCTAGGAAGAGTGCACAGGATGGCAGGCAAAAGCAGAAGACTCTGAGGGCAGTAACCTAGCAACCAGGGTGGAGAGGGTGTCCTCGACCACAGTCCTGCAGAAAAGAACTGAGGGTCGATTGCTTACCTTGGTCGCACGTCCAGCTCTGAGCAGATGCTGTTGCTGGTGAGATGGTGTCCTCTGATTGACCAGGTTTGGGCCATGCGTCCATCACAATTGTTTGCAGATGAGGGTGTGCAGGGCCTGGGAATGGGTTTCCCAAAGGGAAGAGTAATTCTGGTATCAGAGGACGGGGGAGACATACTAGACTTGAACACAGCAGACATCTACAAGTTTGTTGAGCATCTAGTCTGTTCAGTTCCCTGTGCTTTCATTGAATGGTTTGGATCCTCACAATAACACTTCAAGATAACAACAATAGCAAACACATTGAGTGTCGGGTGCTCTTCTGAGCACTTTACATATAACTTGTTTGATACTCCTAATGATGCTATGGGGTAGGGACTATGAGTACTATTCTGTAGATGTGAAACTGAGGCTCAAAGAGGTCAAAGAACTTGCCCAGCATCATACAGTTACTCAGTGACAAAACCAGGAATCAAATGTGGGTAATCTGACTCCAAAGCCTGTGCTTTTTTCCTACTACAATTAACTCCCTGCCTCAATACTCCCATTTTACAGATGAGGAAACTAAGGCCCAGAGTTTAAATTTCTTATCCGTATATGCCGTATTTCTAAGCAGCAGCACTGGGCACTCTGCCTCAGTACTCAGATTTAGCCTTCACACCAGTCCTGCAAAGAGAATTATTAAATCTACTTCTACCTCTACTTGCCGCAACTAGAGAAAGCCCTTGCGCAGCAGCGAAGACCCAACGCAGCCAAAAATAAATAAATAAAATAAGCAAATTTATTTTTAAAAAATCTACTTCTAAAGCTTAGAAGTGTTATCTGACTTACCCATAGTTGTATAACCAGGATACAACAGAATGGGGAAAGAAATGCATGTGTGTTGCTGCAAAGTACCTCTGTTTTCTACCATGCCACACTGCTGTGCTAACTATTGTGGAGAGCTGAAGTCATGCTAAAAAGGATTGGTGATGGACCTGTCATACATCCAAGTGCCTCTGTCAGGCCTTGGCGGGTTACCCCGCCCCACCCCCCTTAAATGCAGCACCATCTGATTCATTGGTGCATGTGCATAGTAGTGATGTATCTACCCTCTTACTCTGTCCTTTAGCGCATAGAGCACGAGCCATAGAATCCTAGAGCTCAGAAGTGCCCTGAGGCTTAGGTAATACCACTGTGGTCTGTAAAACACCCAGCAAGGTCTCTGTCCTGCTTTGGGCACTCAATAAACATTAGCTCACTCCTGTCCTGATGTATATTATAAGATTTTCAAGGGTCAGGACTGTACTTCTGCTCTTTCTAGGTTTCCTGTCACTCTTGACTGAGCACAGGAGATGGCAGTAAAGTGAAAAGGTTAAGGGGCTGCCAGTTACTTGCTGTGAGACCATGGGCAAATTACTTAACCTCTCTGGGTCTCAGGTTCTTCATCAGTAAAGTAGACAATAATAGAACCTACTTCTCCAGGTTGTTGTGAGGTAAATGGAAATAGCCCAGGGACAACCTTCAGCATTGACTATAGCCCATAGTAAAGTGCTCAGTGAAAGATGGCTATGGTTAACTTTTGCTGGCTGACTGATAGGAATGGTGCATGTGCTGGGGCTCTGGCATCTCTGGTGTAAACATTTCAGCACCTCTCAAACAGTTCAGGCTCCAAAATAAATGAGGGTTGAGGGAGCACTGCACCGGGAGTGGGAAGATCCTGATCCTCATACTGGCTCTGCCAGCCACAAGCTGTGTGACCTTAGGCATGTTACTTCCTCTCTCTGGGCCTCATCTAGAGATGTTGGGATGAAGCATGGTCTGTTACATGGTCTGTAAGTTATTAATTTCTCCTTTTTTGGCTTCTCCTTCAAGCTTTCTCTTTTACCTACACATGGGGGAAGGAGGGAAGGGTTTCTGGTGATTTGGAAGTTAAGTGGTTCATGTTGCCAGAAATTCCTTAGAAGAAGCAAAAGACAAGATGAAAACAGTAATTAAAAGCTGTCTGCCTTGCACCAGATTAGGGAGCTTTGAAGGGGATGAGAGGCACACAGTGGTTCACAACTGCTGTTTTTAAAAATGTGACTTTGCCGTGTGAGGATGAGCAGACCACTGGGGTCCTTCTGGTCCACGTCTCCTGAATTCATGTCCAAAGAGTCCGTTACATATTTGGTAGTGGTTTAAAGCCTGTTGCTGAAGAAGCAGTCGTGCTAGCAGCAGGACGGAGGCCCCCAGTGATTCTTCACACAGTCCTACGAGGTATTTGGCAGATTTAAGACATGCCACTGGGGTTAAACCGCTGTTGCTCACCTGGGTCAGTGGAGTTGCAAGAGACTTGGGAAGTTAATCCCCAGGCAGCTGAAAGCAACATGAAATGTGACCAGCCAACTTAGCCCCAAGTCACTGGGGCTGCTGTCCTGGTGGGGCTGCTTCCCTCTCAAAGAGTTGTGAGACCTCAGTTTCCAAGGAACTTACTTGCAATGAGTGGGCCGTCCCCTGAACTCTCATCTCTGCTAGCTTGTACCTCTCCTTCGTAGTTACCATTTTCTGCCCTTGTCACCCAGCCATGTGCATCCATGCTCTGTATCCCCAAACAAGCCAGAAGCTGCATTCAGCAAGGTGATCTGATGTTTCTTTGAGGTAACCCAATATTAGAGCAAAGATCAGGGGCTTTGGAACTGTCCAGACCTGGGTTTGGATCCTACCCTCTGGTGACTGACCCTGGGCAGGTGACCTCAACTTTCTCAGTCTCTGGTTGGTTAGCAATGCAATAGGGATAGTCATCATAGTTCCTGTCGTGGTTTGCTAGGGCTGTGATAAAGAAGTACCTCATTTTCTCCACACCCTCTCCAGCATTTATTGTTTCTAGATTTTTTGATGATGGCCATTCTGACTGGTGTGAGATGATATCTCATTATAGTTTTGATTTGCATTTCTCTAATGATTAATGATGTTGAGCATTGTGGCATGGACATATATACACTACCAAACGTAAAATAGATAGCTAGTGGGAAGCAGCCGCATAGCACAGGGAGATCAGCTCGGTGCTTTGTGACCACCTAGCGGGGTGGGATAGGGAGGGTGGGAGGGAGGGAGACGCAAGAGGGAAGGGATATGGGAACATATGTATATGTATAACCGATTCACTTTGTTATAAAGCAGAAACTAACACACCATTGTAAAGCAATTATACTCCAATAAAGATGTAAAAAAAAAAAAAAAAAAAAGAAGTACCTCAGACCAGATGGCTTAAACAACAGAAATTTGTTTCCTCACAGTCTGCGGCCCAGAAGTTTCAGATCAAGGTTCTGGCAGGACTGAGTTCCTGAGGGCTGTCTCCTTGTCTTGCAGATGATGGTCTTCTTGTGGCCTCTTAACATGGTCGTCCCTCTGTTCACGCTCACCTCTGGTGTCCCGTCCTCTTCTCATAAGGACACCAGTCATGTTGGCTTAGGCCCCACCCTAATGGCCACATTTAACTTAGTCACCTCTTTAAAGACCCAATCTCCAAATACAGTTACATTCTGAAGGACTGGGGGCAAGGGCTTCAACGTACCAATGAACACATTACCACATAATAGTTCCCAAGTGTGCATTGCATATTTACTGTGGGTCAAGTGCTCTGTGAACTGCTTTTTAGATAGATTCTCTTCCTCAATCTCAGGCTTAGGAGGTTAGATAGACATTAGCCCCATTTTACAGATAAACACACCGAGTCCTAGAGATTTAGACAGCTTGCCCAAGGTCACAGAGCCAATCACTGACAGAGCTAAACTTCAAACCCAGGCTTGCCTGACTACAGAGCCCACATCCTTACCACAATTTCCATACTTATGAGAAGTCAGTAACTAAAGGGCCAGCACCCCCTTGTAGAAGCTCAGTTAGTGCTCTAGTTCCTTTATCTCTTTGAGGCCCTAAATGAGACCAGATCTGTTGAATGACTGGAACCCTGTACCTTTAGGTCGTACCTTCTGCTACTCGGAGCTCCTTTTGTAGCCACCTTAGTCTTCCAATTCTGCACTAACCTTTAAAACATAACTACATACAATATGTGTCTCCATAAAACTCTGTATGGATGTGAAACGATGCTATAAAAGTGAAAAATCAGTGGAGAAAACAAAAACCATGCTATTCAGTTTTCCAGCAGAGCTGTTATCTGATGTGGTGAAATGATCATAGGACGATGGGAAAACCAATCCATCAGGACGATGGGGGCTTCAGAGACTGCCTGCCTGCTTGCCTACCTGGAGCCAGATCCCAGAGACCTGTCCCCGCCTCTGGTCTGGGCTGGCGCAGCCTTCAGAGGCCAGGGGATGGATGGTGAGACCAGCCTCACCATCGCAGACGTGGGGTCGCTTTTTCCAGGGGCACGGCTGCCTAAAGCTCATGGGAAAAGTCCCTGCAAACTGGAGCTCCATTTGCTTCTCCAACATTTCCCCAATCACCGAGCACTGCGGTGAGGCCAGCCTTCCGTTTGCTTTATGGCAGGCTTCATCACCTGCATGCTTCATCATGTGCTTGAAGACGGGTTTAGCTTTAATCTGTGTGTGGACAGATAATGGATTACAGTGGGTGCCCTGTCACTCTTGGGATTTCTGTTTTGTGTGAGTTGCACTCTCTGTAGTATCTGAAGCTGGAGCGGAGAAAGAAGGCAGGCAGGGAAGGTTTCTGTTCTTCTCTCCTCCACTGAGCCCTTATCCAGCTGAGCACAGAAGCCTGTTGCCTTATTCACAGAGTTGATTATAAGCCTAATACTTTGAATTGCCTTATGGATTCATACTATAGAATTTCAGAGCTAGGAATAAAGGTTATCTGGGCCAGTGTTTTTCAACCTTTACTGTGCATCTGAACACCTGGGAATCTGGTTAAAATGTAGACTCTGGTTCTGCAGGTCTGGGGTGGGACCTAAGAGTCTGCATTTCTACAGGACCACACTTTGCAGAGCGAGGGTCCAGACTACAGTGGTTCTCAGACTCAGCATATAGAAAAACGAATCCCTTGAGGTTCTAATTAAAATGCTGATTCCCAGACTATGTCTCCAAGGACTCTAGTTTCATTAGATCTGGAATGGACGTAGGGATTTGACTCTGTAAGTAGGCACCCTAGGTGATTGTGGTGTATGTCACCCATGGGGCATATTTTGGGAAACCCTGATCTAGTACAACCCCTGTTATGTTATAGATTTGGGATCAGAGGAGGAACCAAACATTTCATGAGCACCTACTGTGTGCTGCACACCTTATGCATTTGCCATCTTCTTTGGTCCTCCTTCAAGGTAGGTATGTTTATGCCCACTACACAGAAGATGAAACTGAGGGTCGAGGAGTTTTAACTAACTCACCAGGAATAAACCCAGGTCTTTCTGACCCCCAGTTCTGTATATTTTTCTGCTTTATAATGTGCTTCTTGTGCTGAAATACATCTTGAAAAAGAAGGTTGGGCAGACGGGAGAATAAGAGAAAAATCATGGACCTCTATAGCTTTCAAGGTTCAGTATTTGTACTTTTATGCTCATCTGAGCATATATGAACATATGCTCATATCTGAGATCTAGGATATTAAGACTTGAAACATTAAAAGAGAAAAATTTAGAGACTTAAATGCATGTTTGCAAGTAGACTTTTCTGAGTTCCCTACAATTTATCAAAGGTAGAGTGAGGTTTTACATCTTCAAATTCTTTAGCCCTTTGGGCCAGCAGCAGAATTTTCTAAAGTGATCAGGCAATACTTGTACTTGAGAACATTCTGCCAGCTTGGAAAGTTTTTATTTTTTATTTTTTTAAGAAAGAAAGAAAACCAAGCTGTGACTTTACAATGCTTTGGAATTACAGAATATGCTTGTAATTTTTACAATTCTGCACAGACTTCTTTGCCACATCTGGTTGATATTACTGGCAGGGATATATGGGGGAATAAACCATGGGCTGGAATGTGAAACATCCCACAAAATGAGTTTCTTATAGGTTGCTGTATAAAACATTTTGAGTCTCCCTCTCTTTGGAAGGGTGGCTTAAGTGATTTCATGGATTTAGTATTTTCTTTGGTTTGAAGGTAAGGGTTTTTGCTGGTCTACTTGGTGGGGATTCCAAGATGGTTTTCTGAGGATGTATGGAAAGGGTTAACGTTTGAGAGTCAGGCCATGGATCAGGGTGGAAAAAGCCACGCTTGCAGGAAGTCAGACCAACGTTTGGTGAAAAACACTGGACACTAGTGATGATGGTGAAGCCCGGATGCCAATTGAATTGCTACAGAAAAAGAAAAAATGTAGGGAGAAAGGGTTATCTGTGTAAGGGCTTCAGGAGACCGCCTGAATCTTAGCTCAGCTGGTTCATGGAACAGCTGATGGCGAGAAGAACTCAAGTTCTTGCAAAGCCGAAAGCCTTGGTACATCTGTGCATTCTCTGTCCTGGATATGAAAACAGGGAGTTGGGAAAATGGAAAAATAAAACAAACACCCAGGCCGATACCTGGCATGTGGTCAATTCCCTACTGGGGACATTCTTGCCCAATTCCCGGGTGGAGACCTGTGTGACCAGGGGCAATTCAAGCATCCGTTGAACACCTACTGCGTGTGTGTGTGTCACTGCCATATGCTGGTTACTGGGATGCTGAGTCCAGAACGCAGACGTGTCTAATCTCAGCCCAGAGGGTGTGAGTGTGGGCTTCTCGCCACCTGGCTCCTTCTCACACTTCCTTGTCCGGGACCCACCTGCAGAGTTGGAACCTTTCTGCAGAAGAGCATGTGCTGCTCTCAGCACCCTGTGGCATGCGGTGGAGTTGGCCAGCCTCGGCCGGGCTGTGCGGACATCACCAAGGGTGCTCAAATAGAGACCGTGCTGTCCGTTGGCAACAGAGCCCTTTGCTGAAGATGAGAACCAGAGGCCAGCCTTCACCCACACCCTGGGGATCCTCATTCTCCTTATCTGGAGTTAGAAACTGTCAGGGGAATTGAAAATGTCAGGGAAATGCCACATTGCATATAGAAAAATATCAGCCTTTTGAGGTGGGCAGACCCCAAACACACATTCTTCAGTTGCCTGAATGATGCTACTGTACCCGCATCTCATAATCTTGAAATATTTGTTCTTGAATCACATTCAGCATCAACAGAAACCTTTCTAAAGGGCCTAATCATCTCTCATTTTCAGCCAACATTTGGGAATCTCTCCAGGGGACAAAGAGCATTTTAATCTGATGTCCTAAATTCTAGCATAATTTCAAATCACACACGTACACAAAAGTCTGTAACTTTGGCTTTCTTCTGGCTGTCCTGTGGGCTCAGTATCCTGGATTTTGAGCATTAATTTCCATTTGTAAGGTTTGCAGTCCATTTACAAAGTCCTGGAGACTGAAGCTTGTAATGAACGTGTTGACACAGTATTAACAACAGCAAAACTATGACAACACAGTACTGTCCAAACCAAATAGAAATGGAGAAGTTTAAGTAAATTTCACGCTCCTTGCCTGAATGTGGTGTGCTGGGCCTGAGTTTTTGATTCATGGTTTAGAAGAATATTTTAATGTTTTATTCATGATGTTCCTTTCTTCCCATCATTCCTTCTCTAATTCTCCTCACCCTGCTTATGGTGATGTAGCCTGCTTGGAAGTCTGGACTTGTCTTGATTGGTGCTGCCTGTTGTGTGGCCAAAAATCCTCCCCGTGGTTGGCTAAGTGGAGTATTCAGCTATGTAACTGATAGTTTGGCCTCTCATTGGCGTGTCTAGGGCTCTGGACTCAAATTTCTCATCAGTGAGTCAGCTTGTGATTGAAATATACACGGAGTCATGCCAACTTTTCTCCCAGTGAAAAGCATCTTGACTTTGGGAGGTCAGAATGCTCTGTCTAGGGGAGAAAACTGCATTTCTAAGAGGGTGAAAGGGTAGCCGAGGACTGATCCCCTCTGTGTCAATTTCATTGAATTTGGGATTTAGGAAACTCTAAGCCATAGATCAAGATGCTCGGAGAGACCTAACTTTAATGATTAAAAAAAAAATGAAAATCAGTGGTAGCAATGTAGAAAGAAAGCCTGAATCATCAGTGTTATTAATATCACGGCCCCAATCATCTCCTTCCTGTGTCTCCACGTCTCCTCCTCTATTCCCCCTTTTATTTCAAAAGCACATGCACATACACATAACATACCGCACACGAACACATAAAGCCTTCTCTCTATGTGAGAATCCCAGACAGATAAATGAAGATCCCTTCCAGGCTGTGGAATGAAAGCACAGATATAATTTCACTTTAGTGCAAGATACTGACTTTTAAATTAGCTCAAATTATTGAGCAACACTGTGAGGAGATATCAGAGGTCAGAAAAGTGGCAGCGGTGGTGGAACAGGAGACACTTTGTCTCCTTGGCTCATATAATTGGTGTTTTTGGTGCATAGAGATGGTAGTGGCAGTTCTGTGTCAGAGACAGTAAATTATTAGTGTAAATGTTTTCTGGTCTCAAGAGAGAGCTCCTCTTTTCCCTGGAAGAGATGTGCACGGGTCAGGCTTCTACCCAAGACCTGAAGAGACTTTCATTCCATTTTACAACACAAAGCAGAGCTACCAGCTCCCAAGGGCTCAGCCACTGAACAAAATTATCTTAGGAAATAATTGTTATGGTTTCCACTGCTAATGGCGCTCTCTGCAGATCCTCTTGCCCTGTGCATGGCACTTCCTTTATTTAAGTGAGAGTGAAGGATGGGAGATCATTAGGCCTAATGAGGCCGGAAAAGCAGCAGCAGGGAAAGACCAGTTGCCCAGGGAGTACCCTACTGCCAGTTTTTCCCCACGTGGAGAGTCACTGATAGGAGTGGTGAGGCGACCACACAGAGTTTGTCATCGTGCATTATCAGTTGTCTACCACCTGCTGCCATCACCCTGGTACATGGCACCATCCTGTCTCCATGAGATGGCTGCGAGGACCTCCCCACTAAATCTTCCTGCTTCTTCTCATGTTCGTTCATTATCCATCATCCATCCAGCAGCCGCCATGATTGGTCTTTTTTTTTTTTTTTTTTTGCGGTACGCGGGCCTCTTACTGTTGTGGCTTTTCCCATTGCGAAGCACAGGCTCCGGACGTGCAGGCTCAGCGGCCATGGCTCACGGGCCCAGCCGCTCTGCGGCATGTGGGATCCTCCCGGACCGGGGCACGAACCCGTGTCCCCTGCATCGGCAGGCGGACTCTCAACCACTGCGCCACCAGGGAAGCCCGCCATGATGGTTTTAAGACAAATCAGATCTCCTCATTCTCCCAGTTAAACCTCCCAGTGACTTCACACGGTCCTAAGAATAAACCCAAGCTCCCACGTTATACAGTCTGGCCCCACCATTCTTGCTAGCGCCATCCCAGGCCACGCTTCCCACATTCACCACGCTGCAGCCTCCTGGGCCTTCTTCCTGATGCTCCAACACTCCCGTCCCTTTCTCGACTCATGGCCTTGGCCTTGCTGTTCCTTCTGCCGGTACACGCTGACCCCAGATGTTGGCATGGCCAGGTCCTTCCTGAAATTCAGGTCCCGGCTCAAACATCCCTGCCTCAGAGAGCCTTTCCTGATCACCCTACCTACAGTAACATCCCTTCCTTCTCAGTCACTGTCTGTAACGTGACCCAGCTTTATTTTCTTCATAGCACTTATCACTACCCAAAATTCTTCTGCTCATTTATTTGTTTACTTTCTGCTCACGCATCCCCCAGGAGATTTGAAGCTTCCTGAGAGCGGGGATTTTGTCTCTCTTGTTGACTCTATAATTGCCTACCACTGTATCTAGCACACAGTGGGTACTTGGTAAGTATTCTATAAGAGTAAATGAGAGAAGGAACTTGGTCTCTCCACAGTCCGCTTTTTACTCTCAATATATGGTCAAAGGCAGCTTCTGCTTTAAACCAGCACTCTCTCCTCATTGCCCTGAAAAAGCCCCAAATGATATTTAATAGGATGTGTGCGTATATATGCACACACAGTCATACACGCATGCACGCACGCTCAACAAGCACACACGCAAGAGTGAAGATAAAACTAACACATTGGACTTCTTCCCGCAGTTTCTAGCCTCTAGTTATTTCACTCTTTGCAAGACAAATTACTTGGGTTTAAAAAGTAGAAGGACCCTGCCCTGGGGTCCTGAGAGGGCCTTCATGGGATGAGCCCATCCACACACAGGTGGGCCACGCGGCATGGAGGTGAGCTGACTTCAAGGGCTACCGGGGTGGGATTTCAAACTCCCACCAAAGAGAGAGTAACAGCCCATGCTGGGGTCCTCCACTAGCAGATGTGAGCCAGTGTCTGAGACTGAGTTAGGGAGGGAATGTTATTTTTTGACACTTTTTTCAAAGACCTGGGAATAATATTCTGTGATACAATGAAATGAAAAGATAAACTGTGTTTGCTTCATCTCCAGGCCTCATTGATTGTTTTACTTCTAATGGGCATTGAAAGGAGTTGTCTAGCTATTGGAAGGCTCAGCTCAGTGAAGGCTTTCCAAAAAAGAGACCTGTGGGGACTCAAACAAAAACCAAATCTTAGTCTGGAAAAAAAAAAAGAATAATTTACTGGGCATTGACCTAAACCTCCAAATTATTTTTTTTCTTGATCTGAGATCTAAAGCAGAGGTTGTTTGAAAGACATCTGGTGAATTAGTCCAAACCTGAAGTCAACCATGTCTTCTAAAATAATTGAACCAGAACCACACTGGAACATCAAAATATTAATGCTTCCAAACGAACTGTCTCTGGGTCTCTGGCTGGCGTAGCTATAGCACCAACCCACTGTTTGTCCCTCTTCTCCCCCTCCCAGCCCTCTGCCCCTACCTGTCACTTCTCCTTTCTGCAAACCTGGCATCAATCAGCAATGGGTGATCACTGCTGCTGCCCTGGGAATGCAGACCTTTGAGACTCGCTTTACTGCTGCTGGGATCAGGAGAGATGCTACTGTTCAGAGTGACTTGACCCACTCACCACCTTTAATTCCATGTCATGAGGAAAAGAGGAGGGGTCTTTTCATTAGATGAGTGGGAGAAAGGGAAGATAGGATGGAGAGAAAGGAAGAAACCCTAGAATAAGGAAGAGAGGGAGGGAGAAAAAAGAACAACAATCACCAAAAAGTAAACATGGAACAGAGATGGTAAAGATACCATGAAGGAGCAAGGAAAGAAAGAAGATAAGAATCTTTGGGGGAAAATGTATCTCAGGGTTATTTTCATCTTTTTCTGGTTCCTCCTAAGGCAGCTGGAAGAATTTCTGATCACACATGTGCCTCTCCATTCTGTACCAAGCTCCGTGTCATCTCTTGTCTCTACAGCAACCCCTCAGGAGGCAAGAACATCATCTTCATAGAATCCCAGAGCTGGACAGCACTTTTAGAATTTCTAGAACTATGCCTTTCTTTCACAGTTGGAGAAATAGAGGCACAGAGCTGCAGGGAACTCACAAGCCCCAGCCCTAGGATTCCTCGTCTGGTGCTGTGGGCCCAGCCCAAAGATACGTTCTTACCTTTGCCATGATTTCTCAGGAAGTGGCAAAGAAGAAAAACCATGGAAGAAGGATCACTGGCTTACAAGGGATTAGGGACTGGTGTTTTCAGGGGTCAGGCTGCCTGGGGTAGCAGTTTCTCTTTTAAGAAAAAGGATATTCTGGGCTTCCCTGGTAGCGCAGTGGTTGAGAGTCCGCCTGCCGATGCAGGGGACACGGGTTCGGGAAGATCCCACATGCCGCGGAGCGGCTGGGCCCGTGAGCCATGGCCTCTGAGCCTGCACGTCCGGAGCCTGTGCTCCGCAACGGGAGAGGCCACAACAGCGAGAGGCCTGCGTACCGCAAAAAAAAGAAAGAAAGAAAAAGGATATTCTTTTGAAAGAGGTGATATTGGTGATGGATTTGCTCATCCAAGTAAGGATGAGCAGTTCTTACCTGTGAAAGTGTTGTTGCGAGTTCCATGTGGTTATTATCACGACAGCAAGGGGATTGAAGGAACCAACTTCACCTGAGAGCCATTCCTCGAAAAGAATCAACAAAATAGGCAACCGAAAGGAAGGCATAGAGGCCGATCCCTAAGGTTTCCATCCTGCTGTTGGAGGAATGGCGGTACCATCAAAGGGAAGTGAAGAGGAAGGCTTCTTGGAGTGTGGTGACGGGGACTGCTTCCCAGAGCTGGCAGCCCTCCCAGGGACAGCCAGCCTGGTGCCTCTGAATTTCCACCTCCTAGGAATTTCAGAAGTTAAAAGGCCAGAGTCAACTTGGTATCAACTTCAACAACATTTTTTTTTTCCCGGTTCCAGGTAGTTAGTTACCTCTCTGAGGACACATCTTTATAAGGAGCCTGTTCACTTGAGAAAAAAGACCCCAGCCTGTCACTTATAACCCAGCAGCCACTGAGGAACTGACCAGGTTTTCCTAGTGGGCAGGGGCACCGCACCCTGCTTACCTGTCATATATAACCATTTACCTGCAGCTAATTAGCCAGACTTCAGCACAGAGTCCCCAGTTGCTATGCTAATGATGGCAGCCGTCCCCTCCCAAGAAGTGCTGATTTCCCAGCTCAGCATGAGGGGCTTCAATAATCTCTCTTTCCAATGATATAATTTGATTCCTTCGTAGGAGGCTGCTCTGGTCCTAGCTCACTTAGCACTAAATCTCTTGCTAGATACTCTCATTACTTAATCTTTTCAGGACCCAGACCAGCCCAGGCCTCTTATTTATCTATCTGGGGTCCTGTTTACTTCCCTGTTGTCAATTACTTCTGGTTCCTGGCAGTCTGATCTCTGCAGTGATAGACTAATAGCTCGGAGCTATCGCATTTGCCTTGTGTGATGAGGCAAATAATATGCTTAACTTATGGGAGAGAAGTCCCCCCCTATTTATTTCGGGGGGGGCGGAATATCACTCAGGGGAAAGGGCCAAATCATTTACCTAATGGCTGCTGGTGTCATTACGGACAGGATTATGTGAACCAAATTGCCATGCCCATCAATCTAAACCTCCAGTGTCTCAAAGGCAGAGAGCGAATTTCGGCAGCTGGCATGGGCTCTGACTCTCTGATAGGTGGGTTTCTGGGAGCGTGCTGCCAGAAAGAGGATGTCGGCATGCTGGTTTGCTTGGCAAGGAAGATGCTGTTCTCCAGCCCCAAACTCTAACCAGCTAAGGCCAGCGTGGGCAAACCACAGCCTGCAAGCCCGTCCAGCCCACTGCCACCTGCTATTGTAAATAAAGTTTTATTGGAACATAGCCACAGCCACTCATTTTCATACTGTCTGTGGCCCTATGTGTGCTACAGTGGCAGAGGGACCTAGTTCTTGGCAGAGACTATTTGGCCCCCCAAAGCCAAAAATATTTATAGTGTGGCCTTCACAGAGAAAGTTTGCCAATCCTTGCTTTGCCAGAAGAACCTTCAGACAAATCTTTTATATGCAGATGGAGAGGTTCATTTGGATCACTCCCCTTAACTTTCTTTTTTCAGACAATTCAATCCCATTTCAAGGAAACTGGATGGCAACTAGCATAGCCATCACTCGCTCTGCAGTGCTTCTGCCTCTACTCACGTGGCTTCTCTCAAGAATTATGTGGCTTAGTAGGGATTATGAACCCATTTGACAGAAGAGAAAACGGAGACTCTGAAAAGTGAAGTGTTTTGCCCAAGGTCATTCAGTAAGGACTTTGCAGAACTGGGATTCAGACCTTGCCTGTCTAGCTCCAAATTCTGTCTTCTTTCAGCTAAGCCTCACTGCCTCTCAACAAAAAAGAAGGATGAAGGCATTGGCAGTGGGGGAGGATTTATCTCGGCCTTGCCTCTCTCTGCAGAAGGGCTGTTGAAAGGGAACATGTGAGCAGCAAAGTCACGAGACACACCAAAGCTCAAGGAGAAGTGAGGGGGTCTTATTTTCTTCCACCCACACTCACTGTGGGGTGGCTGGTGGAGCAGAACCAAGAGTGCTTTATCATGTCGGGAAGCAGAACAATTGTTTGTCAGGCAGCAAGAGAAAACCAAAGAGAAGAAGGCCTGGGTGATAAAAAGCTTATTCCATGGCCTGCGTTGCCTGTGCGATGCTGACTGCCAGAGAGAGAGCATGGTCCATATGTCCTCCTCATGGGGGAGGTGGACGCCACCAGCTCTGCTGCAGCCAGGGTAGAAGGAGAGCCTTGGCTCTTGCACCCTCTGGGAGAAGTTCTTTCGGCTTTGGGGCAGCCTGGAGCCAGACCCAGATGCCCTGAACTTCTGCAACGGGTGTGGGAAATGTGGTTATGTCCACAGGCCTGCAGACGTTACCAGTGTGCCTGGTGCAGCTGTAGCAATCTCAGGTTGAAAACAGGAGCAAAAGTACCTCTTGCAAAATAGGTTTTGGCCTCTGAACCTAAAAAGGCAAGAGGGTATAGTGGAAATAATACTAAATAACACAGCCATGTCACAGCAGCTACCATTTGTTAAGTGTTTACAAAGCATCAGGCATTGTTCTAAACCCTGTCATCTTCATCATCTCATTTAATCTTCATAATCATCTTGTGAGGTGGGTCTAACTACTCCCTTTTATTGAAGAGGAAATGGAGGTCAGCGATGATAAATAACTTGCTCAAGCTAATGCGTCAGTGGCAGAGCTGAGAACCCACTCTGCCTGACCATGTACTAGGGGTGGGAGGTAGGGGAACCACAGGCGTGGTCAAATGATCATAGACCAGCTCTGCCAGGTGAGCACATAATTTTTCTTTTCTGAGCCTCAGTGTCCAAAGTTGGAATGGATGTGACCGCCAGGGTTGTGAAGACCGTCAAGGGTGATGGTGTATTTTCAGCGTAAACCTGTTGTCTGACTCATAGTAAGAGCTCAGCGGGCCCCTCCCCAGTTTCTTCTCTCTTTCCATGGCAGTAAGACAGAAACCCAAGCTTTTCTATCACTACCATCATTGTCTATGATGTCCTGCTGAGCTCTGCAGGGAGTGAGGGACACAGACCCAACCTCTCCCTTTGAGGCATTTTCTAAGATGGGTATATATGCTATTTATCCATGTATCTGTGGATGTACAGTAATGGACCATGCGGCCAGGGAGAGGAGACATCCCACCAAATGGGAATGGAGCAAAAGTCATTTGCATCACATGCATGCCAAGGGAAGTTGCATTTTAGAGGAAAACTTTTTTGCAATTCATTCATCTTTGCTGAACTTCTACTCTGGAGAATAGAAAGCAGAGAGAGATTTGGAAATATGCAGGTGGAACAGGTGAGGATCACTTCTCTTTTGATCAAGCTGTAAAGGTTCTTGGTTCAGTCTCCTCCTCTCCTGGCGTTGGCATGGATTGCGATGTACTGATGAGTTGGCCTTCTGTAGAAGAATGTGAAACACAGAAAATTAATGTTGTTTGGTGTTGTACTATGTTCTGGGCAAGTTCTTTCTCCAGCATCTTTCTTTTTTTTCCTCCCAACCCTGTGAGGTGGGTATTAGTCATCTCCATTTGCATTGAGGGAAAGGGTTTAAAGAACTTATGGTCTCAGAGTGAAGAAGAGATAGAAGCAAGATCAGAACCGACTTCTTTCCCATTCTGGAGCTCATTATACACTACACATCAAATGCTCTGTCGTCATACTGTGAGGAGGAGATACTCTCTTCCCTTCTTCCTAATGACATCCCACTGTCTCCAAAGACTCCTAGAAATGATTCCAGGGACTGTGTGTGGCTTCTTGGGGTCTGACCACTGCCACCCTAGAGGAACCTGGCTTTTTAGGACTCTCAAGATTACCGCTGACAGAAATCTGAAGCAAAGTAGAATACGGAAAAACAAACAAGTGTCAATGATGAGAACACAAAGCCACGATGTAGGACTGGTGTTAAAGGTCACCAGGACCCAGACCCGAAGCCCACTTGGTGTCTGCCGCTCTCCAGGTGTCATCTCACATCTCTCTGCCTGGTAGCTTCATCCCTCATGTCCCCTTGTGATGCCCTGGCAGACTGGCACCATATCCTTACAGCTTTGTGACCAGAGAGTTCAGAGATGACCAGTGTTCATCCCAGAAGATTCTCAGGACAGGACTCCCATTAGGCCTAGCTAGAGACATGTGCCCTTCCCTGGACCAATCATTGTGGCCAGAGGCCAGGGCCTATGATTTGCTCAGTCTGGGCCACATACTGGAAAAGAGCGGGGTGGGTTCTAGGCATCCAGAGACTAGAGCCAATATGCCTCAGCCAGGAGGAGCTCTGATCATGAGGCAGGCCGATGATCGCAGCCAGCCTTCTGTCCAGAATGGTAGGCTGCTTCAAGACAGCAGTCATGCCTAGAATGCCTTGCAGTTTCATTCCCGGGTCCTCCCTAACATAGGGAAAACTCCTCTGCAGCTGTTCCCAGAAAGATCCAAGGGAGCTAAAAAAAAAAAAAGATTGAGGAGACATCAAGGCTACTGTAGGATGAGTGAGCATCTGAATTCATAGGCTGAGAAAATAATGTGGAAAAGGGATGCAAAGTCAGGACAGCCATGCCTTTGTTTCCAGATCTAAGAGGCAGCATCCCTGAAGCGTGGCAGGACTTTAGGAGAACAAAGGAGACTTGATGGAATTCTGGATTTCACCTCCGCCTCCCTCTCTGGCTCTTTCTCCTGCCATGTCCCTGTTCACTCCTTTCAATCCTGCTGTAGCTAGCCTTTAGCAGTTCAGAAATTCACCATGATTTGTTTTCTCTGCATCTTTATGCCTTCTTATTCATACCTGGAAGGCATTTCTCACATCCTGTTGTCTAACTAAATTTCACTTTTTAAAACTCAGCTCTCATCTCTCCTCCTTCAGGAAGCCCTCCCTGATGATGATAGTCTTATTTATTAGAAGGACTGCCCCTGGGTCCTGCCATTGGAGCATCCACCATGCCAACTATGAGGCTGATATTTTGTCTGCCTTTCCCACCAGACGATGAGCTACTTGTGAGTGGGGAATTACATTTCCATTTTTTTATTAGCAGGGTTTAGTACAGTGCTAAACTATTTGGTTAATGGAAAAACTGAATAAATGGTGTCTTAACTCAGGCTGCTATAACAAAATCCAATAGATCAGCGGCTTAAATGATAGACATTTATTCCTCACAGTTCTGGAAGCTAGGAAGCATGAGATCAAGGTGTCAGCATGGTTGGGTTCTGGTGAGAACTCTTCCTGGCTTGCAGAAGGCCATCTTCATGAGGTGTCCTTACGTGGGAAGAGAGATCGAGAGAGAAATCGAGGGAGAACAGGAGAGAGGGAGAGATGGAGAGAGAGAGAGTGCTTTCCGTTCTCTTCTTACGAGGGCACTAATCGCACGAATCCCAACCCGAGGACCACCCGCCATGACTTCATCTAAACCTAATTACCTCCCAAAGGCCCCACCTCCAACCAAATACCATTACATTGGAGATTAGGACTTCAACATATGAATCTTGAGGGGGACACAGACATTAAGTCCATAACAAATGGGAAGTAGGGCCAGAGAGCAGCTATTGATTTTATGGAACTCATACCTCAGAGGTATTTGAGGTAGAGGATCTGAACATCAGCTTCAAATCTAGATGTACATTTCCCAAATGTGTGCCATCTTGATATGTGTTCAGAAAAAAGTATCCTCATCATGTATGTCTGGGAAATATTGTGCTAAAGGAAATATGGAAAGATTTTTGGTTGTAGGACTGCTCAGAACCTTTACAATGTTAATATGCATTGGAAATTTCCAAGAGGTGAAAATTAGTACACAGGTAGTTCCCAAAATGTTTTTTGACTGTGGAATCTGTGTTCATGGCACATTTAGTGGGACTTGGGTTTTATAGGACTTGTGTTGAGAAAATGTGAGGTTAGAACTTTGTAAAAATTAGGTGAATTCATAGGTGAAAGGGCCATAAAAGGACTCTGAAAGAACTATCTGAGAGTAATTCAGTATTTCCCCTGGGAACCTTTTAATCAACATGGATCAAAGATTGGTCAGTCCAGGTTCATGATTCTGAAGCCCCATTTCATTGTAATCTCAACTTGGCTCTTGAGAGCCTTCCTATTATTGGTCCTGATACAGTGGCAGGGTCCCTCTCTGGGCACTTCCTCCCGCTGAGGTCAAGAAGCATTTCAGAGGCTTTCTGAACATCCCACCTCTTTCTCAAAGCTTTCCCTGATCTGCTAAAGGAAAGGTGACATTTCCCCTCCATGCCTACCCTGTCTGCACTCTCTGGTCCTCTCCCTCTCTCTCCTCACCCACCACCTTCAACACTTCCCCTTTGACTCTATCTGTGGGTGACTCCTTTGGCCCCAAGAGCAGAGAATAGCTGTAGGCCACTTTAGGCATTCTGGGTGGGTTGTTGGGATCCAGATCCCTGCCTGAATCCAACATCCCCACCCAACCCCGCCACTTTCCCTCCAGGGGTGGGGTGAATTCTTGCCAGCTGAGTCTGATGAGATGGATGCCTACAGGTATTCAGCAGCTTCTCCAGAGCAATGAATATTCATGCCTTCACTTGGTGGGCTGCATTCCAGCCTGGGGACAGGGACCTTTCTCCATTCTGCCTCTCTGTTCCTCAGGACTGTGGTCTGACCCTTGTACCTCCCGTGAGGACCCCATCACAGGAGGGGGTACAGGATCAGGACCCCATCATCATCTGAGGACCCTCTTAGAAAATCTCTTTTCTGAGGCTTCAGATCAAGGGAGTGCTACACCAGCCTCAGGGCTGCCACCCCGGCACCTTGGTGTTGGACACCTGCAGAAGCACACAGGCGCCAAGAAAACCTGCAACGCACACTCATGCTTCCCCCTGCCCTTACACACACGCTTGTTGGACCCCTTCCTACCTCGCTGCTTTTGCTCATGCCCATTTCCCCTGCCTGGGATGCCCTGCCTTCTCTTCCAAGGCCTTTCCAAATCTAGAGACAGTGGCTTAAGAGTGAGTTCTAGGGCGCAGTGGTTGAGAGTCCGCCTGCCGATGCAGGGGACGTGGGTTCGTGCCCCGGTCCGGGAGGATCCCACATGCCGCGGAGCAGCTGGGCCCGTGAGCCATGGCCGCTGAGCCTGCGCGTCCCGAGCCTGTGCTCCGCAACGGGAGAGGCCACAACAGTGAGAGGCCCGCGTACAGCAAAAAAACAAAAACAAAAACAAACAAAAAAAAAAAGAATGAGTTCTAAGTTAGAAGATTATTGCGAACGTTAAAAGAAGCAATCTTTTATAAAGCATTTAGCACACGGCCTGATGTCCAGTAAATGTCAGTTGCTTTTATCTAGTCCTCAAGCCTCAAATCCTCCCCATTCAGTGAAGACTTTGTGGCAGCCTCACCCCACATCAGTCCCCCCAGTTCCTCAGCACGAGCATCAGAACCACGTGGAGGAGACATTTAGTGATATTTTTGGCATCGTTCTGTGGATCGCTCTTCATCTCCGGTGTTATTAAACAGGACACTTGCTCTGTTTCTGCCTCTTTCTCTCAACCACATGGTTGACGATCATGTTGTCTGCTGGGGTATGTGGCACAGAGTAGCTGGTTGATTTACTCGTTTGTTTAATCGAGCCACCTGATTGGCTAAAAAAAAAAACAACTCAAGGATTTGGAAAAATCACCCTCATTCTTCCCTTGCAACCAGTCTTGCATTTTAAGGGACTGCAAAATGGTGCTCCCACAGGTAGAATCCTGCCCACAGATGTATTGTGTTTGGCCAGCATAATTTGAAAAAAAATGAGTTGCCTATATTTAAAAATTGGGAGATTTCACATTAAGTATCCAGATTACTTATTCCTGCCCCCAGAGTGGGAGCTCTGGCAGCTGCACTGGGCCCCGATTCCCATATAGTAAGTCTTCAGAGCCGAGTTTGGGTGCCCTTTCCAAGGAGCACGCTTTCTCCAATGTGTAAAAATTCCCATCACTCTCACTGCCCCATGCTGGCCCTGCTCATTTACTTTCATAACCTTTGCAGTCTTAATATTTGGGGACCAGACCTTCTTCATTGCCCAGCAGCAATCACAGAAGAGGTGACTGGGGCCCACAAGGCCAGGGCCACCGATTGGTCAGTGATGGTGGAGACCATAGAGGGGGGCTGGCCATCAGGCTGCTTCTTTCTTCATGCCCCTGGATGGAGAGTGGGCCCCCAGCAGGGCTCCTGTTTCCTTTGTTGGGTTTGGAAATTGTTGAGGACTCTACTGGACTTTTCTTTGACGGTTTCCACATCCCTTTCGCCCCTGAGAAGTGGGCAGAGCAGACATCATGATCTCCATCCATAGAATAGGATATGCCCAGCAAAGTGGAGGTCCTCAGGTGCTCTTCTTGGGGGTGGGGAGGCATCATGAGCCTTTCAAACGCAGGTGTCCTTGTAGTCTGTGGACTTTCACAGCGTATCTGCCACCTTCGGTCCACAAGGCCGAATCCTGTCATGTGGGTGCAGTCAGGGAGCACAGAGAGAATTCTAGCTCGGCACCCCTCCAGGAAGCCCTTGGCCTGCGTGTACGTTCCCTCTCTGAGGAAGGGCACGCCTGAGCTGCCTGCCCCACATCACAGGCTTCCTTCCACCCAGGAGGAGGGCTGGACTCAGTCTCCATGGCTAGTCCATGCGGCCTCCAGCGTCACATGGTCAGGACAGACCTTGAAGCTCCTCTGCCTGGTGGGGCTTTGCAAATAGGGGGTTTAGAGAAACGGGTAGGTCTGTTTTTAATCGAAACAGTTACTTCACTTCATCCCAGCATCCTTTGGTCAGGGCCCTGTTTTTGTGGTGACACGGCTTCTCTCTCAAGTTTTAGGCGCCTCTGTCTCCGCATCTTAGTGCTGCTGTTGCTAGCAAGTATTTGGGGAGTGCTAATGACCGCCTGAACCGGCCAGCAGTTCTCTGACAGGGAGCAATTTGTGGTAGGGAGACTTCCATTGCCAGGGATGCCCTCTCTAATTTTCCGCATCGTGAAACCTTCTTCCATTCTCTCTCATTTGACATCTCTAGGTTCCCCGTGCTCAGGACCTTCTCATGGAAAGGTTTGGGAGAAGCCAGCTCATTTATTTTCCCGAGTTATGTCATTGAAAACTGACTCCGTTATTTCTTCCAGAAAAATGTGTGCTTTCATATGCTTCATGTGTAGACATACCATAAAATGATATATTAATCTGGAAGGGCCCTTTGAGATCTCCTAGTTTAGCCATGGCAAATTGATTACATCTTGAATGCCAACCGTGATTAGATAAATGGTGCCCAGGGTAATATGTTGAAAAGGATTCTGAGGCCCATCCAAGCTCGGGAAGGCGCCCTGGGATATATTAGGGTCCGTTGGCATGGACCCAAGACAGCGACCGGCAGGACATTTCCTAGGTACAGCCACCCCTGATGAAGTTCATGCTCCCCACTTTACAGGCGAGGAAACTGTGCCCAGAAACCAGAGGCAACTAGGGTTCTGCTAGCCCTTACAACAGTCCTGAGCTGGAAAAGGAGCCCCCCTCTGAGCTGACCGTGCTCCAGAGTCACGGGATTTGGGATGAATCCTAAGTGAATGACTTGTAAGAGGGTCCCCCAAAGCCACGGTGGAGCAGGGGCGGCGTAGAGCTGCGCGGCCCCCGACCCTCTGTCCCAGCAAGGTCTCTGGCCAGTGGCCGCATCCCAGGGTCCAGAGAGCTTCTATGCAATTTGCCTCCCATTTCTATTTCCCATTATTCCTCTTGAGGATGAAGGCAGGTCAGACACTGGCCATCGGCTGTTAGGAGCATCCATATAGGTGCTAACATCCTTATAGGCTGGAAGGGGAGTCTGTATAACTGAGTGGTTTGAGACTAAAAGCCAGACAGACCTGGGTTTGAATCCTGACTTTGCCACTTTGGGCTCCTTGCCCAAGTTCCTTTCTTTGCCAGAGATTCACTTTTGTTTTCTTTCGTTTGGAAGTAATGATACTAACACCTACTTCGTAGAGCTGTGGTAAAAATTAAATGAGATGATGCCTGTAAAGCTTCCAGCACAGTGCACAGCATTTAATTAACACTGTCTCAGCAAATGTTTGCTATTTTTACCATCTGCCTCCGTGGAGCACATTTTCCCCTGTCAAAAGTCTCCAAGGCAGAGAATTTACCAGATTATCGAGCAGTCCCGAGGCTCTGAGACTCTGCAGTCTTAGAACAATAGAAAACAAGATGGTTGCATATTTATACTTTTCTAAAAAGTTATTTTTCACCTAATTAAAAATGATTTGGGGGAACAATTTTGGAAATAAGTACTAAGTCACAGTTTTGTAAGACACGTAGCCTCCTCTCTGGAAACTGTTTTCATTACTGTGAGGTTGTAGAAGGGGGCTGACCCGTGCTCAGAATGAGTGGCCCAGGAGGATGTGAGGGATTTGGGTTCTGTTGACCTGCGGGATAGAAGTGCTTGAAAAGATGACGAGGGGCTCCCACGGGATATTCCCTCATTACTGCCCCTCTTCGTTGCCAGAAACCTCAACAGAACATTAAAGTTCAGATCCTCACTGTGGAGAGGTTAGGAAGTTCTCAGGTAGTGTTCCAAGAGAGCTGTGTGCTCTCCCCACCAACCCAGGCCAGAGCACTTTCCAGAGTCCAGCCAACCTCTGCCCCTCCCCCCATCACTCATCTCTCCTTAGTGCTGCCCAAGGGTCGGTGAGGTCTCGGATGCTAGGTCGCAGGTGGGATGAGCAGAAGGACCAGTGCCAGAAGCTGGCCTGCCTGGATTTGAATCCTCTGCTACTGACCTCAGGCAGATTATTTAACCTCTTAGAGTCTCAACTTTGTCACCTGTGAAATGGGCGTGCAGATAGTACCTAGTTCACAGGATTGCTGTGGGCATGAAATGAGTTAATGCACTTAAGTGTGTGGAACAGAACCTGGAACCAAGTAAGCATTCCTTTCGTGTTGGCCTGTATCATTGTTCTTAACACCAGGGGGTGGGGGGAAAGGGAGGTAGGAAAGTCACTTTGGAGAATACTGCAGATTCACTAAGTGATTTGGAGACATACACAGACTTTTCTGGATAGGAAGTGTCATTTTTCTCATTTCTACCATTTCTGAGTTTCTCTCACCTGAACTTTCAGTGCTGGTTGTGAAATGAAGCAGAAACTGGAAAAGATGAGACCTGTAGCGTTAGGGAAGGCGATATTGGGCTGGGGGTCAGAGGGAGGCATGGAAATAACATTTATGGAGCACCTACCATGTTTCCAGCCCTTGGTTAAGTGTTTACTGCCAGGAGGGGTGAACTGACTTGACCAAGATCCCACAGCTACGTTGTAATAAGGTCTCACTAGGGTTCAGACTGAGCTGTGTGTGGCTCTAGGACCCAGGCTAGTTCTGACACCTTATATCCCTGCCCTGTTGCTCAAGAAGATCTCCACGGTCCTGCCAGCAATAATACTGCTATCGTGTACCTTGATGTGTCCACTGCTAAATGAAGCATCTGAGCATGAATACGCTGAGTGAATCATTTACCAGGCAGCAGTTTTCTCATTAAGAACATGTGTCAGCAAATGAGTCTGTATCTCAGCATGAACAAGTCTTTTGGGGGAGTCATTGGTCTCCATGGAAAAGCAAGCTAGACACAAAAGCAGTGACCCTAGAAGAGGAGGAGAAGGAGGAGGAAGAGGATAAAAAATGGTAGTGTTAGTGCAGACGCAAAGCTTAGATCAAAAGGTGAAAGAATATAGAGCGTGGTTTCTGGAGTCCAAACCTGGCTTTGATCTTTACGGTGTGACCTTGGGCAAATTACTTAACCTCCCTGTGCCTCAGTTTCTTTATCTGTGAGACAGGCACGATGATGCTAATACTACCTACCTCAAGAAAACAAACTTATGGTTACCAAAGGGGAGAAGGGGAAGAGATAAATTAGGGGTACGGGATTAACAAATACATACTACTATATATAAAATAGATAAACAACCAGGTCTACTGTATAGCACTATATTCAATACCTTGTAATAATCTATAATAGAAAAGAATCTGAAAAAGAATATATATATATTTATATATAGTATATATAAATATATATTTCATTAGGTTGACAAATGTCCATTGAACACCCACTCTGAGCTAGACACTCAGACTCTATTCTGTTCCAGGTGCTGGGGACTGAGCCCTCAGGGGGCTCGTATTCTAGTGAGGGATGCACAAGATAAACAAGTTTAACAAGTAAAACAACTGGTCCCTTGGGTAATGGTACATGCTAAGGAGAACAAGTACACAGCAGAGATGCTTGCGGGTGGCAAGGTGAATGTTAGATAAGGTGGCCAGAGGAGCCCTTGCTGGGGAGGTAACATTTGAGTCGTGACTGGAAGATGGTGAGAGAGAGCCACGTGGATGTCTGGGGGAAGAGCATGCGTGATTGAGTGAATGAATGAGTGAATGGATGGGGTTGTGTGGATGAAATGTGACCTTAACCTGTGTAAAGCACTAGGAGTAGTGTCTCACACATAGTATTTGCTCAATAAATGTTGGCTATTTTCATATTTAGCAGATGAAGCAGTGAAGCTGCTGCTACTCCCCCTATTTGTGGCTTTCAGGAACGTCGTTTTCAAGATGTGCCAAAAGGAAGGCCACAGAACTTCCTCGGATCTGTTGGCAGACACTGTGCAATAGGACCTCTCTGGACTCAAACTAAGACTCATCACACATACGTGAATCATAATAACGTTCCCTGATACGTGTAGCCCTCTGGAGGTTTTGCATGCTTTTACATATTTTGCATTACTTATTCCTTCCAACAGCCCCGTGGGGTAGGTAAGGCAGGTGCTCCCAGCTGCCCATCTAGCTTAGAAAGGGCAAAGGGATCTAGCGTTTCTTGAGCAGTTACTATGTGCCAGGTGTTCTGCAATTGCTTTGCATTTGCATGTCGCCTCCCTTAATCGTCCCTCAGGCCCAGGAGGACATTAGTTGTCACTACTGTTAGAGGTGGGAAAACCACGGTGCAGCTGGGTCTGCGACTGGCCCTGAGAGGCACAACAGCGAGTGCCCTGTGGGGCTGACCCCTAGGTGTCCTGTGGTGCAACATCGTTGCGGCTTGCCTGACCCCCACCTTGGTCCGCGGGTGGGGATTTGGGGGTGCCAGTTCGGGGTGGCCAACCGTGCATGAGAAACCAGGGGACAGGGTCTGTAGTCGGCTTGCAGTTAAGCGAAGTAGAAAGCAACCCAGTGAGACAGGCACAGATCTGCTAATCCTGATCGTAGGAATGCCAGGGATAAAAGCGGCCCTGGGCTCAGAGAACAATAGCTCCACATACCAGCAGGAAAGGGCACGGTCACTGCCCCCAACCCAAACAACAACTCTTGATCCAGCAGAGCCAGGGCCTGGAGGGTCTGGCTGGGTACAGCCCAGGAAAAGGCTGACTCACAAGAGATGAGAGCACAGCCCAGAGAAAAAGGGAAAATGCAGAAGCCAAGTTTGCCCCCAGTGGCATATACTTTGGGGTGAGTAATGTAGCAGACAATCAGCCCCTTCACCATCCCACCCAGAGTGGAAGCACACCCTGAAGCCACAGAGGTCGTTTGTACTGAAACAATCAAGCAGAAGGGAACCACAGACTCTGCTGCTGCTTCGGGAAAAGATTTCTGCGGTGCTGAGCCCCCACCCCCAGCTTCTAGAGTGGGACCTTTGGAAGCAAATCTTTCTCCAAGGGAAGTCAATGAGCAGGAAATATTTCAGATCACATTTTCCCTCCCATTGACTTGTGTTTACTGGTCTTGGTGGGGAGTCTGAGGGCCTTCAAGGGAAATTCTAAAACAATAGACTAGACTTTCAAAAATGTGGTCATGTTGAGATGTCTTGGGTTGCCTTACCCCGACTTTGAAAAGGAGCAGCCAAAACATCTTGATTTGCTAAAATTCTCCCGGAACATAAATCACTGGGCTGAGGGTTGGAGGGCGTTGGGTGCTGTCCGAGCTCATCCTGAGATGGGCCCAGTGCCCATCTCCCATGGTCTTCCGGTTACACTCTGCTCTCCGCCGCCTGAGCTGCTCTCACTGGGCCCACAAGCCCCACCTCTGCCCGGCCCCAAAGGAACTAACTGGACACAGGTCTGAGGAGTTTGCCTCGGTGAGTTTGATAGGGAAACTAGCCTGCAAGTCACAAGATTGGGAGGCGGTGGGAGTGAACACGCC
Source organism: Mesoplodon bidens (assembly GCF_964165515.1). NCBI lineage: Eukaryota > Metazoa > Chordata > Mammalia > Artiodactyla > Ziphiidae > Mesoplodon > Mesoplodon bidens. The sequence continues at coordinate 162,427,298 of NC_138160.1, forward strand.
ACCCGTCCTTCTGTGGTCCAGGAGATTGTTCCTGGACATCTTTAGTATTTCCATGTATGCCCCAGGCAGAGGTAAAATGAAGCTTCCAGACTTTTTGCCGTTGCTTTGAGCTAATAGCCGACGCTGCCTGTCTAATCACTTTTACGAAGGTTTAGGCCTCCAGAATAGCGAGGAAATGTAGAAGAATTGGAATTTCAATTTTCTTCAGTTACTTTTTTCAGCATGTAAGTTATATTTTAGATGTTCCTCCAGAGAATGTTCAGATTAAAAGGAGCAGCCACAGGGATATCTGCAGACCTCTTCCTAAACCCCTGGTGATTAAACAAGGCCTGACTCGGAAAGCCTGTGTCTGGGGCCGTGATACTCTGGGATCTTGAGTACAATTTGGGTTTCCTGTGTTTGTGTCTGCACACTCAAGGTGAAAGTCATGCAAGTAAGAGTGATTTGGCCTACTGACTCTTGGCCTGGTATGCCTTTTAATTTCCCTTTTTAATAATCAATGACACCATTTCCTTCTTTTCCCTTGTGTTCTGTGAGATTTTCACCCTGCTTGAAATCAAGCTCAAGTCCCCATTCTCTGTAAGTTTTCCTCCCTCAGTGCCATCCCCCCCCCACCTTACCTTTCTGTCATGATTTGGCAATGAAACCCGTATCATCTGGTGACAGATCTTAACGACTCCAGCCATTTAGTAACTGAGCCCTGTACTATGTGCCAGGCACCATACAAGATGGTTGCCTTCATTTCATTTCATCCTTAGAGCAGCCCCGTGAGGAGGGTAGGGAAGCCGGACACAGCAAAGTCACGTGACTTCGTTGAAGTCCCACCTCGTGAGAATGGAGGCCAGGATTTGCACCCAGCTCTGTCTGACTGCCCACAACCTCTGAATGCTGATGCTTTTGACTCCTAGCGTGGTCTGTGCTATTGGCTAACTTCATGCACGTGTTTATCTGAGCTTGATAATTAGGGAAGTATCTGCAGGCAGGAAGCTCACATTTCTTTGTGTCCTCATGGCCTCTAGCACAACACTTTGCACAGAGAAGACCTGTGTTTTTGTGTGTTGTTTAAGAGGTGTGTACAGCTTGTGTTCACTTTGTACCAATTACCACGTGACAGAAAACAAGGGAGACCCTGCTCCTGCTGTGAGGGGAACGTGGTGATAGTGCATCTTAACCTTCTGGTATCATGCCCTCCCGGAGGACTGGTTGGAACATCTTTGGACCCACCCCTAGAGATCCTGAGTCAGGAGGAGGTCTGGGTGGGACCCGATAATTTGCATTTCTACCAAACTCCTAGTTGGTCTGGGACCTTGCTTCTAAGAACCACTGTCATAACAGGAAGTACAACCCAAGTTCAAGTCCCAGCTCTGCCACTTACTGTCTGACCACAGGCAAGTTTCTACAACTCTGTGACATCCAATGGAGTTTTCTCTAAAGAGAGGATAATAACCTCATCAAGCTGTTATGAAAATGAATATCACATATATGCGCAGTATTTCTTTACTAAAAGCAGATATGACTCTTCCTATCCTTTACAAATGTGAATTCATTTAATACCCATGACAAGCCTAGGAGGTGGCCCTCATTTTCTTCATTGTCCAGAGAGGTGACTGAGGCCCAGAGACTTGCCCAAGGTCCCCTAGCTACTAAGTCTGAGGAACTGGGCTACAACCCTGCCAGCCTGGCTCCAGAATCCATGCACTCAGTGCTACGCAGTGTACAGTGCCTGCCCTGTGGTTGGCAGACATTCCTTCCCGTTCCCAGGTAGGCTAAGACTGAGCCCTCCAAAAGGGCAGAGATACTGGTTTTCTAGTTTGTAGGCATATTAACCAGAAATGACAAAGAAAAGACAACTCTTTCATGACCACAGCTTGAAAATCACACACTTGACCTCCCTTCTTGATATCAGTTTGGTCAGTCGGGAGTGGCTGTTTCTCTTTAAAGTTCCCTGGCACCAAGGTTTATCATTGCTCAAGTGGGGGGGGGGTGCTTGAAAGAAGCCTTGTGGGCTGAAGGAGTGTAGGAGGTGGGTTGCGGGTCAGTAATAAAAGTGGAGAGAGGTTTGCAGCTCCCCCGCTGAGGGCCTCAGGAGTCTGGCCAGTGGGCGGGTGCAGAGGTGCGGCCTAAGGAAGGGGCAGTGACGGACAGGGTGGGAGGGGAGCAAATAGTTTCAGCCTGGCTGGGTAACTGAAGCCGAGAGGGCAAGGAGTGGGAGAATTCCAGCTATGTCATGGGAAATGGCTATGGCCAGGGCTCTGATTAGCAGCCGACCACAAATCCCCTGGGACCCAGCCAGGGGTCAGGAGACTGGGGCACTGCTGGGATGCCAAATGGTTGCTGTATTTTATTGTCAAAGAAGAAGGAGGCGATTTTGACTGTTATCCCTGGATGTGAATGCTGGCACTACCAGGAGCCGAGAGCTGGGTGGGGACGTGGGAGTGAGAGGGAAGCTAGAAAAACCCACTTTTCATTCCGGGGAACATAGAGGAAAGACCAAGCCATGCTGCTGGGGCTTGGCATGATCTCAAAGCTTTTTTGGCCACCATCTCTGAAGCATTTCTGCCCTTTCTTCTCCTCTCTGCTAGGTGAGACATCAAAGTCTCCATTGCCATGTTAGAGACATAAAAGGGAAAAACTGAGCAGAATCCTCAAAGTGTAGATGGGATGGAACAGCGGGGCTTCTGGGAGAACTGACCTCACCAGTGAACCCCTGTAGCCTGCTTGTTTGACATCTTAGGCTTGGAGCTGAGCAATGAGATATGGAAAAATCAACTTTCAGAGTAAATGAACTCGGTGCCATAATGGGGACCCCTGGAGGAATAGGTTTGTCACTTGATTCATTCCCCTGACTTATCTCAAGGCCTGGCACCAGTAAGCCCTTAAAAATGTTTGTTGAATGAATGAGGGCTGATTGATTAATAGATTGATTATGTCCAAGAGGATAATGGATTCAAAAAGAATCTCAGTCAACATTTCAGAAATGCCTGATGAATACAAGCTTTCTCTGAGCTCATCATGGTTTTGTGTGCTTATGGAAGGAAGCCTTTCAGCCAAGCCTCTTTTGAGGGGGAGGAGGTTTCACAGTACACTCTTGAGGTTAACAGCCCAAGCCCTAGAGTTAGACTAAACAAGTTTGCACTGGGCAGATGAGATGTGTGACCTTGGGCAAGTCACTTAACTTCTCTAAGCAGTAGTTTCCTCAGCATTATAAAATAAGGAAAAGAGTAAGTAGTACCTTCCTCCTCAGTTCATTAGAATAATCTTTGTGAAGGGCTTGTCACAGTGTTAGACCCATAGTAGCTCTCAGTAAGTATAACTCTTTGGTATCGGTGAGGATTAGGTTCCACTGCAAGGAATAGAAAACCATGTTTAAACAGGGTTTAAACAGAGTAGAGATTTCTTTTTCTCTGAACTAAGAATCTGTGGAGGGGAAGTCCAGAGTTGGCACAGCAGCTCTGCTCTAACGAGTATTCAGAGAGCCAGTTGCTCTAGCTTTTTCTTCCATTATCCCTGTGTTTTGGCCTTTCCCTAATAGTCTTAAGTTGGTGTGGCAGCCATAGCATACATTTTCCAAGAAGCAGAATGGAGGAAAACCCAAGAAGGCAAAGGGACATGTGCCAGCTGCCTTTTAAGGAAAGTAGCCACATAACAATTTTTCACACATCACATTAGCATATAGTTGAATCATGCTTCTTTAAAAAAATCCATAAATCTCTGTCTTTTAATTGGTATATTTAGACCATTTACATTTAGTGTAATTATTGGTATGTTAAGTCTGCCACTTTATGTTCCGTTTTCTGTTTGTTCTGGTTTTTGTTTCTGTTTGCTTTTTCCCTAAGTCTTCCTGTGGGTTACACAATCATTTTAAAAGAATTCCATTTTGATTTATTTATAGTGTTTTTCGAATGTCTCTTTAGGGTGGCATTTTTAGTAGTTACTCTAGGTATTATGTTATAGGTACTTCCCACATTCTTATCACTGGTTTTGACAATTTACCAGTTTGAGTGAAGTATAGAAACCTTTCCTCCATTTATGTCCCTTTACTCTCCACAATTATATTAAAATATAATTGTCTTAAATATTTCCTCTCTGTACGTTAAGAACCACACCAGGCAGTATTATAATTTTGGCTTCAACCACAAACATAATTTAGAAAACTTAAGAGGAGAAGGAAATAAATTTACTCATATTTTTACCTTCCCCATTATTCTTTTTCTTTTCTGATGTTGATTTCTATTTAGAGAATTTCTTTTAGCCATTTTTTAGGCTACTGGTGACAAATTCTCTTTGTTGCCTCTCATCTGAGAATGTTTTGATTTTCCGTTCATTCTGAAGGATGCTTTTGCTGTATAGAATTTGGGGTCAATAGTGCTTTTTCTTTCAGCCCTTGAAAAAATTTATTCCATTTCCTTTTGGACTTCATGGTTTCTGATGAGAAATCTGCTGTCATTTGAATTGTTTTTCCCTGTAGGTAAGGTGGTGTTTCTTGCTCACTGCTTTCAAGGTTTTTTTGTTTGTTCGTTTTGTTTTGTTTTTCGTTTTCAGAAGTTTGACTGTGATGCGCAGGTTTCTTTGGGTTTATCCTGTTTGAGTCTGCTCACCTTCTTGAATCTGTGGGTTATGTCTTTTTCCAAATTTGGGATGTTTTCAGCTGTTATTTCCTCAAGTACAGCCCTGTTGTCTTTTCTTCTTTTGGGTCTCCCGGTGACACAAATGTTAGATCTCTGAGGCACTGTCCATTTCTTTTCAGTCTATTTTCTCTCTGTTGTTCAGATTAAGTCATTTCGACTGGCCTATCCCCAAGCTTACTTAGTCTTTCCTCTATTCATTCTATTCTGGTGTGGAGCCCAGCCACTGAGTTTTTAAATTTTGATTATTGTACTTTTCAGTTCTGAAATTTCCATTAGGTTCCTCTTTCATCTTCAGTCTCTTTGCTGAGACTTTCTAGGTTGGCATTTGTACCAAGCATATTCTTTATTGCTCACGGAAGCATTTTTATGATCGCTGCTTGAGAAATCCACATCAGTGTTGGCACCTTTTGATTGTCATTTCAAATTTAAGTTGTGGCTTTCCTTGTTGCTGGTACAGTGGGTAGTCTTTCTATTGAAACTGAACATCTGGGGTATTATGTAATGGAACTCTGGATCTTATTTAAGTCTTCTGTTTTATCTGGCTCCTGACCCTGCTATGACAGTGGAAGGGGGTAACATTGTCTTGTTACTGCCAGAGGGGGTGGGAGTCCTGATTCCTTATTGATACCTGGGGGAGAGGGCTCCTTGTTATGGCTGGATGGAAGTGGGAATTCCACTCCCCCAGGCCTCTGTTGATACCACCTGGCTGGGAGAGCAAGAGTAACTTGTTACTGCTCCCCACATGGCGTCCCCAACACCATAGGGGGGTCAAGTTGGCCTCATTATCTCTGGGCAGTGGTGAAAGTACAGACCTTCCCTAGGACTTCCCTGTTACCACCCCAGTGGTTAGCATTAGGAAGAGCCATCTGGTTACCTGTCATCAGGTGAGTCTAGAAGACCAGGCCCCCCACGTGATCTCCACTGACATTGTGGGGAGAGATTTCATTACCATTCAGCAGAGATAACTTGGCCTTCTCTGATACTACCTCAGCAAGGGGTTGGGGTGCCTTGTCAGGCTGATGTGGACAGAAGTCTAGGTTCCTCACTCAGCCAGTGCTGGTGGAGATGAAGCCACACACGTGGCTAGAAGTTTTCTGCTCGCTAGGCTGCCTCTTTTCTCCTCCTCTGACTAGGGTAGCAGGCTTTTTTGGTCTGTGCCCATTGATATCTTGGGGTTGCTGGCTTTACCAGTACCAGGTCTGGGATAGGGGAGGCAAAAAGAAAACCCAAGGAACTCACCATCATGTCATTCCTTGGGTTCCAGATCCCTAGCCAGACTGCCTTCTTCTCCCCGCCTTTTAGAGTCTTCTGATATTTGTTTCGTATTATGTTGAGGGCTTTAAAGTGAACTCAGTGGGAGAAATAAGGAAAACTATCTACTCCACCTTCCCAGAAGTGGAAGTCCACTAAGATGGCTTTTTAAGCATCTCATCAGGGACCTCAATGGTTCTGACAACACAGATCTGAGCCAGTTGACCTGAGCCATGGTTTGTTCATTTATAAATCCACCTCTAAATCCCCTAGCGATCATTCTTAAAGATTTTGCCTGGTGCCCATTGGAAAAGTGATGGAAGATGCTTTCCACTGAACTCATAATGGATAGCTGCCCTCAGGGAGAGGAAACAGCCCAGGGCAGAACAGAGAAGGGGTACAGTTGGGCCCTCCCATCTCCACAGCCTGGGGATGCCCCTCTTCCTGCTGATCCCAGGACCAGGCTGCTGGGGCAGGAAGACTGTTGACAGGCTGAGCAGGACACTTGTCAGAGAAGCCTTTGGGGGTGGGAATCAATCAGGGTGTCCTCAGTTCAGGTCTTAAGGGCCATTAAATGAGATGTTGCCTGGTCTGTGTGTGTGTGCATATGTACACGTGTGCTTTATGGCTGTCTGCAGGACAGCTGTCTTAGAGGAAACCATGTTTTCAAAGTGTTCCCTTTACCGTCATGTTGATTACTCACTCTCTGTGATGAGGGAATGAGCTGGGATGAGAGTCATTGTTTCTCTCTTTAGCAGTCAGAGGAATGAACTGGGCAGCTTATAATAATAAGCCTGCCATTTCCCAGAGTGTTTCCTGAAGCTTCTATAGGCTAGTAAATTAAAAAGTGCTGTGGCCGAAAACATTCGAGAAATTCTAGGTTAAAATCAGTGAAATACATTTCTTTCTTGTGGGACTTCTAAGAACGTTTAATGTGCTGACGTGCATTGTAAAATCTGCAGTGTTTCCCACATTTACCCAGTCATGGATCCATTTTATGATGGAGCATTGCTGGAGACTGGTGCCCTGGGGAGACATCTTATAGGAAGTGCTGCTTTAGACGAGGTTCAGCATTTCACAGCTTTGAAGAGAAAATGGTCCTTCTAACCAAGGTGCACAAGCAAACTCTCTCCCTATCTGTGCCCGCCTCTGTGCCTTCAAAAAAGGCAGCCCCAGGGCTTCCCTGGTGGCGCAGTGGTTGAGAGTCCGCCTGCCGATGCAGGGGACACGGGTTCGTGCCCCGGTCCGGGAAGATCCCACATGCCGCGGAGCGGCTGGGCCCGTGAGCCATGGCCGCTGAGCCTGCGTGTCCGGAGCCTGTGCTCCGCAACGGGAGAGGCCACAACAGTGAGAGGCCCACGTACCGCGGAAAAAAAAAGGCAGCCCCAACTTGCATCTGTCACTTGGGGAATTGAGGAGTGATATCTTAGTCAGATCCATGTCCCCTGTGATTCCTTATTTAAAGGAAAGGAAAAGTCCCAAGACTCTGCCTTAGGTTTCTTCCCAAGAGTCCAGTCCCCCAGCTTACACAGCGGTGCAGGCTTATTCCTCTGCTGTGCAGACCAAGGTTTATATCCTCTTCTACCTTCTCTCAGTTGTAGCCCTGTATCCACATTAGAATTCAGATCTCTGCTCATTTAGGGACCATTTGCTCCTGTGATTTGATTTTACCTAGGACAAAGGTTTATACTTTTAGCAGCTTGTGGGGAATTGGGGTTTTCAATAAATTATTTCAGATCCAAATTGTTTGTGATGTGGCATCATGTAAACGTGACTTGAGCCAGGAGTACGGCTCTGATGCTATCAGTTGCAGACGCCGAGGTGTTGACAGTGCTTGGAACAGTCTCGCTTTGTCTGAGTAGGAATGCAACCTTCGAAAGCTGACCGCGTTGATAGGGAAGACTCGAGCACATTGTCCTTTTGTCGAGGCAAATATGTGGATGTGCTTTGTAAACTGGTCCTTATCTGACTCACAGACGCAGGGCTGATCAGCTCAAACACCAGCCGCTGACACTAGGCTACTAAAAACTGCAGCTGCTTGTTTTGGTTACTTTAACCAGGTCTTGGTGAAGCTGGTAGGTCAAATGTTTTTAGTTTCTCAACCTGTTTGATTCTTAGAGCTGATCCTCTGTTAAGGTTCCTAAGTAAAGCATTCTTTTTGCCATGAGATATGGCCAAAAGATGGCTTGGTGTGGGATTGCTTTGAAGGTTAATTTGGAAAAGCCTTGATGAGCTTACATGTTCAAAAGGAACGTTCCCACAAATCATGCTCATTTTCTCTAATCCTCATTCTCAGTTTGCTCCAGATTTCAAGATAAATTTTAGAATTCCTGAATGTCAACACCACATAATTAACACAATAGCTACCGTTTTTTTAAAAATAAATTTATTTATTTTTGGCTGCGTTGGGTCTTTGTTGCTGTGCGCAGGCTTTCTCTAGTTGTGGCAAGCAGGGTCTACTCTTCGTTACAGTGCGCGGGCTTCTCATTTCGGTGGCTTCTCTTGTTGTGGAGCACAGGCTCTAGGCGTGCGGGCTTCAGTAGTTGTGGCACGTGGGCTCAGTAGTTGTGGCTCGCGGGCTCTAGAGCGCAGGCTTAGTCGTTGTGGCGCACGGGCTTAGTTGCTCCGCAGCATGTGGGATCTTCCCAGACCAGGGCTCGAACCTGCCAATCTCCTGCATTGACAGGTGGATTCTTAACCACTGTGCCACCAGGGAAGCCCGCTACTGTTTATTTTGCACTTAAAAGTTACCAAGCACCATGCTATCCTTTATAATCACTATCAGATTTAACTCCCTCGACAACTCTATAAGGCTATCTTGACTTTACAATGAAGAAAGTAAGGCACAGGGTGACTGAGGAACATGTTCAAGGTTGCCCAGCCAGCGATGCTCTGGGGCTGGGATCTGAAGCCAGCAGTCTAACCCTGGAGCCTGTGCATTCTCTCTCACCTGGACATGACCTCACTCCCAGCAGTGAGATGAGACAGGCAGGCAGGCAGGGGCTGGACCTAGCACCCTAGGACTCTGCAGAAGGGGAAGAGTCGGGCTCAGCTGAGCTGGAGGTGATGGCGGGAGGCAGACCCTCGGAAGTGGAGAGTATGGTCGTGTAGGTAACGTAGGTAATGCCAAAGAGCTGTCAGCATGGGGAGGTAATTAGGAGTGATGGGAGCAGAACTCAGTGATGGAGAATCAGGAGTCAGTGTTCCCCAGAGATCTGGAAAGGCTGACAGCATCAGGGGCCCTTGTCAAGGTTTCAGCTGGGTGGGTAGAGTTTGGAGGTAACACCCGCAAGTGAAGAGACTCTGGTGCCACATAGTTCACCTTGATAGGCTCGGGCCAAAGGAAAACATCTGGAATCAATAACCAGAAGCAGAGTCCAGGGTGGAGACCAAAGGCAAAAGTTGAGCTAAAAGGCCAGGTTTAGAGCCAGAGTCAATGCTGTGTTGATGATGGGGCGTCCCAAACTGTGAGGCAGAGATCCCAAGATCCTCTCTGCCCACGTGATAAGTAACTCCTAGTATTGATTCAGGACCAGCCCCCAGGCAGAGTGCAAGCAGGCTGTGCCCGACACACAGCCTGTCCTGGAGCCAAAGAGAAAACCCAGGCCTGGGCGTTTCCAAAAAAAAAAAAAAAAAAAAAAAATGTCAAGTATCTGAATGTTGTCTGACAGTCTGTTAGTGGAGATAGGAAAACAGCAGGGGTGTTGCAGTACCACCTAGCCACTCACTCAAATGAAACACTGTCTCTGCCACAGTTTACAGGATACAGTATCTGTTGAGAGAATGGGCCTTCTACAAAGGGACCTGTAAATTGCCCAATATAATTTCCATTGCTTTGTGAAGTCTGGAAGCTGGATGTAAGGATTTTGGACTTCAGGGGTCCTTCAGGGAGAGAAAAATCGTTGTTTGTCCATTTGCCAAAGACTGGAAACTTGCTGTGAGTCACAGTGGGGTCAGGGAGTCCTCCTGCTCTCTTCTGGGCCCAAGTGGAGTAAGGGGTGGGCCTTGGACTTGAATTGAAGCAACTTGTTAGTCTTCAGCTGTGAGTTCAGGAACCCGGCCCACATGAGGAAAAATGATGTCTTATCCACACACACGCCATAGGAGATGTGAACTGGATTAAAATCAGAGCAGGGAAGGCTGTGGGACCTCAGAGCCGTCTGAAGGTATTTTTGGAATGCTTTTAACCTGAAAAAGGGAAAGTGCCCCCTTTATGGAGACCATGAGCTGAGAGTGGCTCATAGCTAAAGCAGGCTAATACATAATTGGGGGAAGCACCCTAGCTGCTCCCTGGGGTTGGAGGAGGAGTCCCTGTTGCTAAGCTCTGGGAATATGACATGCAGGGGATGACTGTAATCACAGCAACCCCCCCACCCATTTAGCCTGGGACTGGGACACCGACAGTGTCAGGGTAGGAGATCATTATTCCCTGTGTTTGTGAATGTGGTTTACAAAACCCGTGGACAGAGTTGATATCACTGGTAGCACTGGATCCACTGGTCAAGCCTATTGCCCCCCTAGTCTTCTGATGAGGATCTCGAGGTTCACGTCCTATGTCCTCACAGCTTGGCAGGAGACCCTCAGCCCCTACACTCAGCACATGAGGCCAGAAAATGATGTCTAGTCAAAATGACCCAGAAAAATAACACAAATCACCCCCAACCCCAAGAGCTGTGTCCGCCCAGTTTACCCTCCAAGGTTGGAAGAGATCAGTTTCTTGAGTGGAGTGCCGGCTGAAGTAGTTGACTTGCGTTTTGAGGACATGTTTTATGAAAAAGGAGAGTTTCTTAGTTCTCAGCCTGCTGAGATGCCCACACAGGAGCATGGAGGAGCTGAGACACCTGAGGGAACGACAGGTTTGAGTCTCCCCTTGAATGCTCCCACCTCCGGGGGCACTGCCTTCTGAGCGGTGGGACAGGTGGCTATTTCAGCTGTTGACTTCCCCTCTCTTCTTCTTTGTAACAAATGCACGTGCTTGAATTTGCCCAATTGACATGAACGTGCGCTGGAAATGTGCTGTAAGTTACAGAGCAGGCATTCCAGCCAAGGTCCCCAACTTCAAACCTGGGCCTCTTTATACCTCCATCCCAGGGCCTCCCACAGTCCCATGTTACTGTTGTGTGCTGACCTTTCAGTAATGATGATGGTGATGATGACAACGGCAACGACAAGTATTGAGATCTCACCTTGAGCTAAGTGTTGTATATGTTTTTATCTTCTTTGCTCTTCCAGCAACACCCTGAGAGAGGCTCTGATTATCCCCATTTTATAGAAAGGAGAACTAAGGCACAGAAAGGTTGAACAGGGTCACTAAGCTTGAAAGCACCAGGGGTGGGTTTTGAACCCAGACCTGGGCAGCTCCCAAGTCCATACCCTTAACCACCTTGCTCTTCGGCCTCTTTCTCATCTTTTTCCTGACCACAGAGCCACGTGCCCACAAGCCCTTCAGAGGTAGAAGGATCAGATGTGAGTACCTTACCCTGGGCTCTCTGCCTTGCTCTTAATTGGGACCTGCAAGAAGTTAGTAGCAAATGACCTTGTCATCTGACTAAATAAAGTTCCCGAGAAGTATGACACTGATGCCAAGTGAAACCCTGGCCGTGCTAACAACATTCCTCAGATACAGCACGCTCTGTACTCTGTAGAGGAAGCTCATTTGGGTCCTGACAGGAGGGTTGTCCCAGCCTTCATTTTCCTCGCACCAAAGCTGTTATTCCAGACTGACTTCTAAAGCAAGGTAGCTCTTTGGAGTGAGTGCTGCACCTTCAGTGGAATTGGGCCGTTGGATCCGGGCCCCATAGTGCAGTGGGGGGAGCCCAGGGAAGTCTCAGAAATGAGGGCAGGAGGTTTGATCCCAATAAAGGTCGAAGCAGGGCCATGCACAGCGGAGGGAACACACTCCCAGGCAGGGAAGGCTGCAAATTGTGCACTTAATGAAATGGCCACCTACTGTGCTGAGAGAGATGACCGTGGGCAGGCTAGGAGCCTCTGGCTCAATGGGAAGCAGCAGGGGGCACAGATGGCTGATTCCGTTGAAAACATTGATCCCAGTGTCTCTTACACTTAGCTTTTCTCCCTCACGCCCTGCCCTATTCCTGGCCTGCCACCTGCCTCCCATGTCCCAAGTTCTGTTGCTGGGGTTTCTTCTACTGCTGGACCCCTCACATCCAGAAGTCCAGCTGAAAGATGCTTACGGGTCCTCTCTCTTGCGGGAAATAAAGGTTTGAGTTTTGCTTTCTCCAAACTGCTGGGGACTCAGTTTCAGTAGATGTTTCCAGCAACTCTGGCATGAGTTCAAATTGCTGATTCCCAAAGCCACGTGCAAAGGGAGTCCTTCAAGAATGACAGGTAATTTACAGAGCGATATCTGGAAGCTGCTCTACATCTCTATGTCCTTTGGAGATGGGTAGATAGGACCACTCTTATTCAGATGGGAACTCTTGTTCAAGGTCTTGTTCAGGGTCACATTGCTTTAGTAATGCCCAAGAACAGAAGCCAGGTTATCTGATTCCCAGGCCAGACCTCTCACCTTCTGTATCCTGGTGCCTCCTTAAGACAAAGAGGTAACAGTGTACTCCACGCAAAATCCTTCCATCCCTATGTGACGTGACACAGGTGTGTGTAGGTGAGAAAAAGTAGGTGTGTATATGAGAGAGAGAGAGAATGAGGTGTGTGTGTGTGTGTGTGTGTGTACACATGTATGTGTGTTCATCAAGTGGATGGGAAATTGTTCCTTGATCCCAGCCTGGAACAGAGACCATTTTTCTTTCCTTATTTAGACCACTGTTTAGACCCAAGTGTCATCTGCTAGTCCCTGAGACCCTGCACAGCCTCACAGCTTTATCTTACTTTATATTTAACCTCATTAGCCATTTGCAGGCTTGCCTGGGCCAGATCATAAGGGCAGGCACACAAGGCAAGGGGCCCTGATGTTTATCTCAGCTGTGGAGTATCTGGTGTCGTGAGTAACTTCGAGAGCTTGAATATAACAGGATATGAGGGGAAAAATCAGAAAAGCCCATACTAATTTGCAGAAGACTTTAAAAAACAGAAACCAATTATTTGTTTATTTGTTGCTTGTATAAGGAATATTTGCAATATCTAATTGCAAATCCAAATGTAATGGAGAAGAGCCTGGTTTTGGTGTCTCAGTGCTAGGGTTGGAATTCCACTCACTGGCTGCGTGATTCTGGGTACGTTTCTTTCTCTCTCAGAGCCTCAATTTTGTCATCTGTAAACCAGGAATGTAAAACAAGGATGAAATGAGATACTCAGTTAAAGTACTTGGCACTGTCCCTGGCATACAGAGAAGTCAACTAAAGTAGGCAGTCCTGTCCAGCATGCCGTGGCCGTCCAGTGCCTGGTGGTACTCCTCATGCCTACAGCTCAGATTCCTCTTGAAGTGGGGTCATCTGACCTTGATCATTCCTGACTCGGGAGGAAAGAATCTGTTGGAATTTAATTGTTAAAGGAGTACCCCAAGACCTTCCTAGTTTGGTACACCACTGCATAACCAGATTTTTAAGATCATCTTACATTATTTGTGCCCCTGGTCTTTCAAGTTGTGCAATATCAGACAATTTGCCCCACTTCACTTTTATGGGCACAAGCAAAAATAGTTAAATAGTAGCCCCTTTCAGGTCCCAGTTTCTTAGATTCCCTGGGCTTGTGCTGATAGCCACTAGAGGGTGCACCAGAGGTCTCTGGAGTCTGGGTCTTCCGCTGATAGACTGAAAAGTCAAAAGTCAGTCGTTGTAGAACCCTCATTGGGGAAAAGCCAGACTGCAGTGCAGATGATGGGAACAGAATTTTGGAGCTGGAATTAATAAAGGAGTCTTACCACATGATGAAAAGAAAGCCCGTGTTGTGTTCCTTTGTGAGGTTAGGCTATCTTTTTCTAACAAGAGCGTTTACAATGATTCTACCCCCAAACAATCATTGAGTACAAAATGCCCTTCTCTGAGCAATCAAATAAAATCTGTTAGTATCATTTCCTCTTAATTTGCCATGCAATTAGCGTGTGATTGGAATTTCCCAGGCTATGTTTCTTCTATTTTAGGAGGCTAGGTGGCTGGTGGTTGTGAACTTCAGAGTCAGAGAGATCTGGCTTCAAATCCCAGCTTCCTCCACCTACCAGCTGTTTTAGCTTTTGGCAGATCATGTAACCTCTCTGACCCTCAGTTTCCTCCTCTATAAAATGGGAATGCTGATATTCCTTTAAAGGACTTCTGTGAATAGTAGATATGCAGTGAGTACAGTGTCTGAGATTATAGTAGCTTTTCAATAAATGGCAGATATTATGATTATTTTGATGTTTTCAATGCCACCGTTAGTCACAAACATCATTGATCTGCCTTGGAGAGCAACTTAGGACTTCCAGGATGTAATTAAACGTGTCAGTTCCACTCCATCACGATTTAAACTTGATCCATCCTGTTTCCTTGTTAAGCATTTATTAGACTATTTAAGAAATAAGTATTTTCTATAGGATGCCTGTGCCAAGTCACAATTAGTGACGATTTGTATACAGTGCATAACAGAGGTCGGGAACTGTTTATGCAAGATGACAGCTGCCACCGAACAACATGCAAAGAAAATATTATGCCTTCTCGGCCATTCCTAACAATTCAAGTCAAGGTGTTGCATTTAATTACTCTCTAGAAGGTTTAAACTCAGACTTATTAAGAGCATTATTTTGTGAAGGCAAACAAACAGCTCTGCTAGCGGCAGGCAGCAAACATGTTTATTCTAAATAGTTAATTAAATTGTGTCCGTTCCTGCCCTGGAGCTTTCAAGCTATTCTGTTTTTCTACCCATGTGGACATTTTGTCATCGTTCATTTTTATTTCCTCTCCGGCCTTTTAAAAAGAGAAGCCGAGCAACAGCCCAAGCATGTGTGTAGTTGGAACATTTTGCAGAGTTAAATTGGTTAAATACGGGCCCGGAGCTGGCTGCTGGGGCCGCCTCCATTTTTCAAAACCCACTGGGGTTTTCCAGCAACATCAAAACCTACCTGAATGATCCTGACCCTGAACATGAGCAGCAATAGTGGACCAGAGCTTGGAAGGCTCTAGAAGTCCCTGGACCTTGGAGCTGCGTGGAAGGAGCAATGGAGACCAGACAGTGGGTGCAAGGAGATCTGATGGTTGGCTTCCAAAGCTGCGGACCCACATCTCTTCTTGTTTCACTGTGACCTGCAGAAATAGACAGGGATGTATCAGCTTAGGATCTTTCTCCAGAAGTACAGGGGCTTCCTTTTGGCTTCAGGAATGCAGGGTGCCAGCCCTGTGGGGGGCAGGGAGGACATGGAGGGAGGCAGAGGGAAAGGCCCACAGCTCTGCTTGCCTGGGCTGCAGTGGGTGGTGAGTCGGTGTCAGGAAGACTTCGGTGCATAGACACCCAAGGCCCAGGGACACTACACGTGGCACAGGCTGGACTAGACACCATCCATGAAGAAGCAGGCTCCACGTCTCTCCATACTCCCACCCTGGCACATCCAAAGGCACCAGGTTAGAAAGTGCAAAGGTTAGAATGAAAGGTGCAGAGGGCAGGTTCTCTCAAACTTGTCTGTCCACACGTAGATACAGGCTTGCAAGTCATACTTGCACACGAGCATCAGACATGGTTCCATCCCCAAAGAGCTGTAATCCAGTGTGACAGATAATGCCAGTGGCCATGGACTGAGCAGTGACTCTGAGCCAGGCACTAGGTTCAGTGGTTCCTCTGTGTTAACTGCAAACAACTCTCTGAGGTAGGCACAGTCATTATCCCCATTTTTCAGACAAGGAAACTAAGGCACAAAGAAGCTAAGCAGCTTGCCCAAGTTCCCACAGCTAGTAAGTGGCAGCTCAGGGATTCCGCTGCACAAAAAAATAATGTTCTAGTATCATGCATTAAAAAATAAGTAAAAAGGGCTTCCCTGGTGGCGCAGTGGTTGAGAGTCCGCCTGCCGATGCAGGGGACATGGGTTCGAGCCCTGGTCCGGGAAGATCCCACATGCCACGGAGCGGCTGGGCCCGTGAGCCATGGCCGCTGAGCCTGTGCATCCAGAGCCTGTGCTCCGCAATGGGAGAGGCCGCAACAGTGAGAGGCCCGCGTACCGCAAAAAATAATAATAATAATAATAATAAGTGAAATAATCAGTAAATAAAATACATATATATTTATGTGTATCAATACATATATTTATATCCACATACCAGCTTGGCACATTTATGTGAAATGTGAAAAAACTCAGGACTGTAGCTGTTTCGAGGAGGAAGAAGTTTCCATGAGCTGTGTCTTTGGCAAAGGTGTCGTAAGACGGGGGGTGCACTACTTGGGTTTGGAAGAACTTACAAATGTGGAGATGAGCAGAAAGAGCATCCCTCCTGGAGGAAGTTGTGCAGGTGTCTGGGGAGACAGGAGGAGCTGAGGTGATCTGAGATGGGTGGGAGAGGAGGGTATGTGAAGGACAGGAGTATGGCTGGGGCCAGCTGGCTCGTGGAGGGCCTTGAACGTCAAGCCACTGTCACCAAACCCGAACGAGGGGAAGGGAAGTGATTAAAGCCCTGCGGTTGGTGGAATCCTGATGGGCGCCAGGCTCCCTCAGGGCCGTAGATCCCCTTGTCCTAAAGATGGAAGCTGCCATTAGTTAGCAGGCTCATGGGCCAACCACTGTGTCATTTTCATTTTACAGTGCCACCAGCCTGTGCTTGAGAGGGAATACGTTTTGCGGTTGGAAGCAAATGCCTGGGTTTGTGTTCTGGTTGTGCCATTTAGCTGTGTGCCTTTGGAAAAGGGACTCAGTCTCTGTGCCTAAGTCTTTTCTGTGCTGTAGAATGGAGGCGGGTACATTCTGGTGCAGCTGTTGTAAGAATCAAAGTGCCTGGCACGCAGGAGTTCCTCAGTTAAGTGTTAGCTGTTACTGTTTCTGTTTTTTATCATTCTCATCTTCAGCTTTGAGACCCGAGCATTATTCCACAGCCCAGAGGACGCCAGGGGCAGACCATCTAAGAGTATGCAGGTTTATCCCTGTCTCTTTGCTTCTCAGCTGTCTAATCAAGGGCATTAATTCTGCTAAAGGGTGACGGGGAGCCCAACCAATGTGACCTGGCCGCTTGGCTATGAAGCACTTTGGCTAATGAAATGCTAATGACGCACATGGGCTTCCTTTTACATGGAGAGACGCCCCGAGTGGAGGTCCTCGGGCTCTGCCTGCAGCTGTGGGCTTCTCCAGCAACTGCACATTCCTACCTTAGGAGCTGTATGGCAGCGCCGTGGCTTTCCTGGGAAGGCCACTTATCCTCAGCGGACCTTAGTGGGCATTGAGCAATGATAAAATTTATTTCCTCTCGAGTGCAGGAGACAGGAAGCTCCAAATTGGACTCTAATTAACTCTGAAGGAACAATGGGTTTCTCCAGAGCCTGGCAGTTCCAGTCGGGTCTAGGGAGGTGTCACAAAGCCTTGGAAAATAATTACGACCATAATGATGACGCCTCCAAAGTCGGGCTGCTGACGATACACCTCGAACAAAATGTGTGTTTCTCCTTCCTCATAAGGTTCACTGCCCTTAATTGCTACCCTGCTTCATTAAGGGGCAATTAATTTGGTGACTGGGTTTTAAAAGGCGGTAATTATAAGTCGAGGACAAAAGCCGTGGTTAAACATAATCAGCTGGATGTAAAAGGTGCTCCCTGGCGGATTCAGGAGGAGAGAGGGAAGGAGCTTGTGTTCCAGGCAGGCGACATTTTCTTTCTTGGTTTTCTCTTTTCCCAGTTCACAACTGCCTCTGCTCTTACAGGGTCAGGTGTGTGATGAGCCCATCTTTTTCTGCCCAGGTTACAAGACTTGGCATCTCATGGGTCTTTGCTTTTGAGGTCTTGGCTAGTGGACCTTCTCCTGCCATTGAAGTCAGCCAGAAGGCCCCGGGCCGAGCTCAGTTGGCAGGGGGCCTTGGATGATGGGTGTGGCTTCCCAAAGAGACCAGACCCGCCCCCCCCCCCCTAGGATTTTACATGTTAGGGGCACTTTTAATTCCAGTGTCATCCTGGACACACATTCATTCATTCACTCATCTCCATCAAACGTTTGTTGAGAGCATTCTAGACACCGCGCTAGACTCTTGGGATGCAGTGGTGAGCACAGGCATGTCCCATGCCTTCGGGAGTTTATAGTCAGATGGGCCAGCTGGATGTTAGTGAAACAAAAACCCAAATACATCGTGAGAAGCCCTGAAACATGCCATGCAAGAAAAGGGTGCTATGGGACCATAAACTGGGGGCATGAAAGTGGTCAGGGAAGAGGACCCCAAGAAAAGGACTTTGACCTGAGATCAGAAGGAGAGGAACTCAGGTTAGAAACCCATGTGGGAGGGAGGGAGTATCTTGGTCCCAGGAGGAGCAGGTACAAGGGCTCTGAGCCCTTGTAGGGCAAGGGAGACACCTTCAAAGAACAGGAAATAGAGAATTCCCTGGCTGTGCAGCGGTTAGGACTCTGTGCTTTCACTGCAGAGGGCCCGGGTTCAATCCCTGGTCGGGGAACTAAGATCCTAACAGCCATGCAATGCAGCCAAAAAAAAAAAATACAGTCAGTGGACTAGAACACAGAGGTGCATGTCACATGTAACAGACAGAGGCTGCCCGGGATGGACCTCAGTTTTCCCATACAAGAAACCCCCAAAACACAACAGAAGCCCTGAGCAAGCTGTAAACTCTCAGTAAATAGTAACAATAACAAAATGATTAGTACTGAATGGCTCAGTACAGTGTCTGACAGCTAGTAGGCGCTCTGTAAATGATGTAATTGCTAAGAGTAGTATGGATAAGCATGCTTTAGGGTAAAGAGGCACAGACACAACTTACACAAAAATGAGGACTTACTGGCTTTAGGACACATCCCCTTTTCCTCTCTGTATCTTTCTGCATCTCAGCTTCATTCTCTCTGTGACAAATGGGCTTTCGTCTTATCTTTTTCTTCTTTTCCCAAGACTTTATTATTTTACAGCAGTTTTAGGTTTACAGCAAAATTGAAAGGAAGCCGCAAAGATTTCCCATATACCCCTTCCCCTACACACGCGTAGCTCCCCCCAGGATCAACATTCCCCACCGGAGTCGGGCATTTGTTAAAAGCGATGAAACTACATTGACACATCACAATCACTCAAAGCCCCTAGTTTAGATTACACCACTCTCCGTGGTGCATATTCTATGGGTTTGGATAAACATACAGTGACATGCGTCCATCACTGTAGTATCATACAGAGTATTTTCACTGTAGGTGGGCTTTCTTCATATGGCAGAAAGATGGTCTCTAGAAGCTCCAAAGACCTGGAAAGGGATGATCAACCTGGAAAGGGACGTCCTCTCCCAGCTCCAGTTTGCACGGCTCCCAAAGTGGACTCTCATTGGCTCTGCTTGCACACATGCCCATCATATGGACTAACGAGAGCAGCCCAGGATCCGACCTGGGGTGATTGGCAGCCCCCCACTGTATGGTTGAGGGCTAGGAGTCGGGATGTGGAAGCAGGTTCTCCCAGAGAGGGTGGGGTAGTTTAGCAGAGACACCCCCTTATTAGGGCCCATGCCCAGAGTGTAGCACAGGCTCAAGTCCGGGGTGCTCTTCATCAGACTTATCAGTGGCTTCGAGGATCAGCGCTCTGTCATTTGACTCAGGACCTAGACATTTCATGAGTCCCGGTTTACACTCCGTCTTCGAGCTAATGAACTGCTTTGCCATTTCTCTCTGTCTCTGGGCTGAATCCAGTGGGCAGTGACCCAACGCCCAAGTGATTTGTGCGCCTGAAGGAGGAGAGGAGAGACTGATTATGGATCAGCAATTACTCTGCCCATGGCTGGCAGGGCCTCATCTTTATTTATAGCTGGCTGAGCCTCCCAGAGCCTAGTTTTTGCCCTTGAGTGACTAGTACACTGCAGTTTTAGTTCATAAAACACTTGTTTGTTTATAATCCTTAACAGATTCAGTTTTATTAAAAGAGAAGTCTCCATCCAGAGTATAAATAAAGTTAACTGGTTAAGTTTTAGTTTACATTCACAGTGAATATGCAATGGATGGGCACACACCACAGAATTATGCACACTCATGACCTGACTTTATTAAAAACATCGTTAAAGGCCTCTGTGGTCTGGGCAAAACCTTTTCCAAGGGAAAGAGGGTTGGGGTGGAGGGTTTAAGATTTTTAAATCAGCTTTGTGGTGGTGGATTTTTTTTTCTTTAGTTTCTTTTTGTTTTTGTTTGTTTATTTGACTTGATAGCAAGTATAATGTCTTTGGGTACAGTTCTGTGATTGACGGGATGGAATTGGGGTAGAGACCTAAGTCTATTTCTGTTTGAGAGAATGTGTGTGTGTTCGGGGGTGGGGGGAGATAGACAGACAGAGACAGAGAGAGACAGAAAGAGACAGAGACAGACAGACAATGTGCAACTCAAGGGAATAGTGAAGGCTTCTTGGAGTAGGTGGCGCTGAGCTGAGTCTTTAAGGATGGGTCAGATTCTGAGCAATTCAAGAGCAAACAGGACGGAAAAAACACGAGTCAAATTCATGGCGAAGGGGAAAAATTGGGGTTGCAAGAGGATCAGTTTGCAGAAGGCATGAAGATGACACAAGGGAGATTACATAGATTCAAGGACTGGTTGCCGCTGGAGGATGGTGGCCTGGTGCAAAGGGTTTTATACTTGACTTAGAAGGCAGTGGGGAACCACTGAGTTTCTGACTCAGGGAGGAGCATGGTTCACCTTACCTTTTATATGATTCTTCCAGCTAGTCCCGCCCCTCAGAAATGATCTCTCCTCTTTTAACCAGCATCTTCCCTGAACCCTGGAAGAACAGCCCCCATCTCTCTCCTGATTTCCCTGACCCTCACCCTGCTTCCCTTCCTTCTGGTCTTTGTGGTTGCTGCAGTTCCAGGTGGAGGTGGTCTCTGTGTGAAGGCTTGCTCTTGGAAGGAAGGGAGGGGGAACTTCCGGGTCTCTGTGGAATGAATGGGCTCTGAATTTCTTACCGAAGACCTTCTAGTGCTTCAGGCGTTTCTAAGTAAACTTTGGTGCCTAGTGGATGGAGCAGTTCTTCGGGGTCTTCCTATAGCAGCCTTGCCAAGGGGAAGAGAAGTCCAGGGGTGAAAGCAGAGTTTTTCAAGGCAGTAAAACTCCAGGAGATGCCAGGGATATCCTGCCTGCAGCCTTCTTCCCTCCCTCCCTCCCTTTCTTCCTTTCTTCCAATGAATGTATTTATTAAGCTCCTATTATGTACTTGGCATTTTGCATGGAGTGGCCCATTTTCTCCTTGGAGAGACCCAGAAGGGTTTCTTGGGAAAAAAAAAAAGGATCACAGCCTGAAGCATCGTCACTATCCTTATACCTATAGAAAGGTATGGCAAATGACGGGCATGTTTGTTGAGACTCCTCCCTCTGCCCATGGCCAACGACACAAACAGATCACAAAACACTATCTCATAGAGCCTGAAAGATGCTTCAGAATCATTCTTGACACAGTGCTCCAGGCAGCAACTTCCAGTGAGTAAGAGTGGGCTCCTAGGTCAGCTCGGTGCTCTGTGACCACCTAGAGGGGTGGGATAGGGAGGGTGGGAGGGAGGCTCAAGAGGGAGGGGATATGGGGATATATGTATATGTATAGCTGATTCACTTTGTTATACAGTAGAAACTAACACACCATTGCAAAGCAATTATACTCCAATAAAGATGTTAAAAAAATAAAGGGTGGGGCACCTAGGATTTTTCCTGCATGTCTGATGTCCTTAGCAAATACCAGCTGGGCATGCCCGACTTTCTTCACATGTGATTGTCTGGCATGCCCAGAGGCGCCTGCACACTCCACCCCATCTGCTTCCCCCTCCCCTCATCTCTCCACCCACCCAGCCCTTCCTATGCTCACTCAAAGGTGAGAAGACACACTGGCCACCACTGGAAACTGGCAGTGGTGTGTGGTAGTGGTAGGGTGGCAGGGGTTACATGAGTTACATGCTGCAGGAGGTGGAAGCCTGGGTCCTATTCCGGGCTTGTCATTTGCTGGCTGGGACCTCGGGCAGACCTACCTGCCTGGGTCTTGGTCTTCTCATCATTGAAACAAGAGTTTGGGTGAAGTCGTATCCCTTCTGGCTCTGGCATTTTTGGATGCTACTTGTGAAATATTTCCCTTTTAAATCTAAGAAACAAAGTTCCAGTCTGACCTTTAATGGTGGAGGAAATAACAAGGGAAGGAGGCAAAACAGATGTCTGGGTTTTGTTACTGTATGTATATCAATATAAATAAGAGTTCTGTGATCCGTAACCAAGCAGAGCTCCATGTGGGGTCTCCACGTAGACCTTCGGCATCATTATCACATCCCTCAAGCTCCTTGTTTCCTGATCCCTGCTCCTGGCCTAATCTGCACATCCCTGAAGCCTGCAGGAGGAGGTGGTGGCAGTCCCCAGAGGCAGCCCTTTCTGAACAGACTGTGGCTCCATCTCCAGCCTGCCTGTGCCACCTTCCCATCAACGGTGGGGGACTGCTCTCAGCATCTCCTGGACTCTTACCCCCAGCCAGCCCTGGCTCAAGGGCCCTGTGGGGAGGTGGCAATGGGCCAGCTGCCTCCTGCCTGCTGAGGCATGCTCGCTGCACTCACAGGGTTTGAGCTGTGGTTAATAGATCAATATTTGCTCGGGAGGGTATTTGGCGCAGAGCAGGACGCCAGCAGATAGACGGCCTCTCTCGCAGCATTCTTCCTTGTTTGGGCAGGGATGGCGGCGGGGGGCGTGCCTGGCCGCTGACAAGAGTCAGGGAGCAGGAGCCCCGCTTTTCCCATGAGCGCTTCAGTCTCACAACTTGGCCCCGTAGGACGTTGTCAGTGCCTCACATTGTTCCCGTCACTCCCTGTTTCCCGACATATTTCACTCACCTCCCCCTCTGCTAGAATTCTGGTCCTTATACCCACATTTCTTTCCACCACTGGACTGGAAGCCCCTGGGGCTCAGGCTGCGCTCGGAGGAGAAGAGCTTAGAAGCTGAGAGTGTAGGCCCGGAATCAGGCCGCCTGGGCTGAATCCTGCGCTCGCTGATGAGACGCACACCTGGGCGAGCTCCGCACCTCTCACGGTCTCAGATATCCCTCTGGGAAGTGAAGAGGAGGGGGGTGGAAGAGCTGTAAGGGTTAGCAAAGCAGTTAGCAAAACACCTTGTGCGTAGTGAGTGTTCAAAAAAGTCGGACCTTGTTCATCATTGTTTTTCAGTCAATATCTGGTGATTCGTGGATCCTTCTGCCTGCCCTCAGCTTCTTGAGGACAGGGATTGAACCTTCTATTTCTTCTGTGGTTCTTCTGTCTCTCTTCTCACAGTGCCATGCTGGGTACACAGGAAAGATCCTACAACTTTGGGGTTGTAATCGAAGGGCCCTACGTCAAAGGCAGGAGCATCCAGGGAGTAACCACAAACACCAGGCAGAAAACTTGTGCCTGGAAAACTTGTGCCTGGACAGGGCTATCCAGTGAAAAATGAGAGGGGAACCCTTCTGTCTGTGATCTCTCTGGGAGGCGGATTTAAAGAAGACTCGGGCCTGATGGCTGGGGCACGTATGCCCTCCAGAAAGGGCTAGGACAGTGAGGGCGAGATGTAGGCAGCAGTTCTCAACTGTATCAATGGAACGACGAGAAGTTTGCTGCTTATCATGCGACTGATGCTTCCAAACGGTTACTTTAAAAATTAGAACAGGAACTTCCCTGTTGGCGCAGTGGTTAAGAATCCACCTGCCAATGCAGGGGACACAGGTTTGATCCATGGTCCGGGAAGATCCCACATGCCGCAGAGCAACTAAGCCCGTGCGCCACAACTACGGAGCCTGCGCTCTCAAGCCCGCGAGCCACAACTACTGAGCCTGCACGCCATAGCAAGTGAAGCCCACGTGCCTAGAGCCCACGCACCACAATGAAGAGTAGCCCCCGCTCGCCGCAACTAGAGAAAGCCCGCACGCAGCAATGAAGACCCAACGCAGCCAAAAATAAATAAATAAATTCATTTTTTAAAAAATCAGAACAATTTCCCCCGTAACTATGTTACTTTAGGTCATTTCCATTCTGAAGCACTTTAGGGACTGTGTAATAGCTGGGATACCCGGCATTTGGCATACCCCTGGGTGTGTCCGTGTGAGTGTGTCATGCACAAGGGCATTAGATAGGAAATGTGGTGCCACAGCGAGGGGAAGAGGCCAGTCCTGTAGTTCCACGGGACAAGACTAAGTCACGGGGTCAGGGGTCAGGAGAGCACAGCCACAATATGGGGACTTATCATGTGCCAGGCTCTGACCTAAGCATTTTATGTGCATGATCTCATTTAATCTTTGCAGCAATTTGGTAAGGCAGGCGTCTTGGGTCACGCTCCAGAGGAGCCAATCCTGAGCTAGGGATTCTTCTGCAAGTGATTTGACGAGGGTGTGCTCAAGGAGAGAACTTTGAGTGAGGGAAGCAAGATGGGACGGGGAGCAAGTCAAGCAAAGCTGTGGCTGCAGGAAGCATCCAGCCTCAGCCTGATCCCACGGGCAGTGCTGTCCTGTGAATGGCACCCGAGGCCTCCTCTCACTTGAGGCGACGGGGCTTTCTTCTCATGTCCATCATGAGCTGTAGCTCACTCCTCCCAGACAGGGCGGGACATAACTTCCCCTGCATTCCTGGGAGAGCCACTCCCATATTCCAAGGGCAGCTTTGAGCTAATAGCAGCCAAGCCTTACAGCCGCTGGGGGACAGGACAGGGAAACTGGGTGGGGCCCCAACAGCATTTGCTACTGTAGATACAATTAATAGGCCTATTTTCCAGATGAGGAAACTGAGGCCTAGAGTATTTCTGTAATTGGCCCCCAGCTGTGTGGAGGCAGGAGTTAAACCCAGGCATCTATCTCCAGAGTCTGTGGTCTTGCATGACTTAAACTCTCTTCCCTGATAACTCATGTGTCCCGATCAAGGGCCAGGTAGGAACCGGTAAACCAGACAGAGGTGAGACATGGGCTCAGGAGGCCTGGAAAGAAGGTTAGAGGTCATGAGAGGAGCCCAAGGGGCAACACCAGACTTTAGGCCCCTGTAGTGTGACCAACTCATCCTGCTTTGCCTAAGACTCTCCCAGTTTGGGCACTGAAAGTCCCACATCCTGGGAAACCCCTCAGTCCCAGGCAAATCGGGACAGCTGGTCAGCATAGCCTCCTGGACGGGAGCAAGGTAAGGATGTGAGCGACTTTATTTATGGTGCCGTGGGGTGCCAGTGAGGCAGTTTAAAGGCAGTCAGAGCTGTCATTCCCCAAGGCTCCT
The DNA here is from genome assembly GCF_964165515.1 of Mesoplodon bidens. Taxonomy (NCBI): domain Eukaryota; kingdom Metazoa; phylum Chordata; class Mammalia; order Artiodactyla; family Ziphiidae; genus Mesoplodon; species Mesoplodon bidens. The sequence goes on from NC_138160.1 coordinate 162,452,461, forward strand.
GAAGTCACAGCTTCAGCTAGGGGCTGATTAGGGCACGGGGGTGACGGGGTGAGGGGGAGCAAGCCAGGGAGAGGAGGGTGTCCCGGCCAGGAGCTGAGCAGAGAGGGTGGTCTGAGATCCAGGGCGGGCTAATGAGAGGAGAGACTTGGCTGGATCGGAGAAGGGGAAGGGAGTGAGTTACCAGTCCCCTGAGGCCTCCTCGGGGAGCTTGCCAGAAATAGATACCCCTCTCCTGTCTCCTGCTTTGAAGCAGGCTGTTTTGCGATATGTGTGTGTGTGTGTGTGTGAGTGTGTGTGTATGTGTGTGTGTGTGTGTGTGTGTATGAGAGAGAGAGAGAGAGAGAGAGAGAGAGCGAGAGCAAGCGAGCGCAAGGGAGAAAGAGGAAGGGAGGATGCACATTTGAATTAATCCAATGAGTAAGTGTCGTCCTGTTAAGTTCCTATCCATCCGTAGGGCTGGGTGAGGTGAAATAGGCTCTTGTACTTTTGAAAGGCCCAATCATCTGAGTCTGAGTTATCTGCAGACTTGACAAGAGAATCTCTCAGGAAGCCAGGAGCCACAAAACTCATGAATAATCGTGGCCTTTGATGAAGCTTTCTGGGTAACAGGCACATGGGTGGTTGGGATCTGAGGTGCAACAGCCTAAAAGCAAAAGCGAGTCCTGGGTCCCCAAGACTGAGTGTTAGGCTGTAATGTCTCAACTCTCATATATAGGTATGTAATCCCTGTAATATAGGTATATAAATACATATGTAGGTACGTATATATGTACACATATGCATGTGTATATAAATACACATATACATGCATGCATGGGCGTATACACATGCTCACACCCACACACCTCCTTCTAACCAGAAAAATACCCTGTCCCATTCTCCAGATGGGACACCGCAGCCAAAGCCCAGACTCGGGGGTAAGGCTTATTTTTAGGAGTTGAAATGAGAGGCCAAGGGTCACCAAGTTTAACCTCCAAAATGGTCAAATTAGCAATCCGCCCCCATCCACAGCGTTGTTGACACATGGTCCGGCCGCACCCATGGTTGGACTGCCGCTTCCTGCCACCGCAGGAGTAAAAGTGGTCATGTGACCATCCAGGGCCATAGGACAGTTAGAGCAAAGTGCTAGCCGCCGCTCCTCCAGTCTGGCCGGAGCAGAGGGTAGACGGGGCTCGGTGGTATGGGTTCTGGAGGGGATGCTGGGAAAAGCAGCAAGCCCCTGCAAGAGGTGATGCCCGCTGACCCCTTTTGTTTCGAAGTGTTTCAGTTCACCACTGCTAGTTCCATCTCCTATTTCATGCTGTTTTCTCTAACGTTTCCTATCAGGGTAAACTCCGGAGCAGTCTGCCCCATTGGGGAAATGCTCTGGGGAAAGGATTCCCCTCCTCGGGACTGGGTTCTGACTGTGATGTCCAGCTCAGCTTTTCCCCAAGTGGTAGGAAAATGGAGAATCAACTTTATTTCTAGTTCTCCTTGTCTGGCCTTCTGGCCCATTTCCTTTTGTTCAGGAGACTTTCCTGAGAGGAGCAGGGTTGAGAAAGGCGTTTGTTTTTCCCTGCTGGGGACACGGAAGACCGCACTGGTGAGGTGGTCAAAGGCAGGACTGACCGGGCCATGCTTTCCCACGGACCAAGGCCGTTGCCTCGAGTCTCTTCACAGTCACTGGCAGCAGAGAGAGCTTCCGTCCCCTTTAGAAAGACTCTTCCGGCCCACCTGAGGTGGTGAAGGGGGAGTGAGGAGAAGGATCCAAGAAGGCCGAGGCTGGGAGCCAGTGTAGGGATCTCAGAGCTCGTTTAGTCCAGCCCTGTCCCAGCCTCCAGTGTTTTGAAGACTCTGATATTTCTTGTCTGTGCCCCACAGGAAGAGCTGTGTATACTCTGTACCATGACCCAGTAAACAAATGCATGTAAACACATAAATATGGAAAGAAGTGTGCCGTGAAACAAAACTTGCCCTTCTGGAATCACTGGTGGTGAGGGCAAGTATTGTTGCTATGTTGCTGGTGGTTTCTGTGCTATTTCTTGTTTTGAAAGTTTCAGTGCTAACAGTAGTTGACAGTTGGTCTCATGCTGCCAGGAGTAGATAAGCACGCACAGGTTGAAAGAACACTGATGTAGCCCACACCCTCATTTTGCAGAGGATTAGACAGGCACAGTGGAAGGGACATGACTTACCCAGGATCACACATCATCTGGATAGATTTATTGAACAGCTACTACCTGCGATGAACTGCCCGAGGCACTTGTAGTATTGTGGAGAGCAAAACTGATGTGATCTCTGCCCTCCAGATGCTTAGAGCCTCATGGGGGAGGTAGACATGAAGCAAAAACACAGGCTAGTGTATAAAATTATAGTACAAAATGGGATCAATGCTAGGGGGGAAGCAAGCCAAGAGCTCTAGGGGAGACCAGCTGGAGGGACGGGGAGGGCCAGGGTCTACTTTTTACAGGGTGGAGAGAAGAGGTCTCCCTGAAGATGCAAAATTTAAGAGAATTAGGCAATTCTGGAGGGATGGGGGAGAGGGAGGGCAGAAGATGGCAGAGTGGAGGGAGGTGTGTTTTGAGCAAAGGGGGAGGCAAGTATGAAGACCTTGGATCAAAGAAGAATTGAACTTGAACTGAAAGAAAGCCAATGTAGCTGGAACACAGTGCCGGGGAGAGAGAGGCCCGAGCTGTTCACAAAGAGACACAGGAGCTCCCTCCTAAAGGTGGACTTTATTCTAAGTGGGAGCCATTGAAAGACCTTAAAGCAGGTATGTGACATGATCAGATGTATGGCTTTCAAATATCCCCTGGGCTATACTGTGTGGAGAAGAGATTGGAGGGGGCAGGTGTGGAAGAGGAAGACGAGTGGGGTTTTGTCTACAGAGTCTCCACAGGGGAGCCAAAGGCTTTGCTTTTGCAGTAGCCCAGAGCTTTGCACACTTAGAAAGACTGCATCATTAATGAAACATTTGCATCTTAGGAAATGATAAAACAGGCTGCTACATGTAAAAATTAAGTAACTCAGTTTGTTTTAACAGCTTGGGCTCTAGTACAGCAATGTGTTTGGCGTATACACGGGACTCCATCTGAACGGTAATTATGCCATGGTAATTATTTTACGGCATTGTGTACATCTGACATTTAATTACAGGAAAGTGTGTGAGGGTAGATTTTCTTCCTCCCTCTGCCTGCCTGACAGGTAGTTTTGTTCCCCGTACCTCTGTTCCACCTACATTGTCTTTATGCCAACTTGTCATCTGCGACGAAATCGTGTTTCCATGACAGCTTAGCTCAGCCATGTTGCCAGCAACTTGCAGACAATCACCAAAATAAACAGTTGACACAGATGTCATTCTCACACTCCCGTTCTGCCTCTCCCTCCCTCTCGATCTAGCTCCTACTATAGAGATTGTATGGGCTTTTTTTCCTCCCACTTTGAGAAAGGAAAGTGATCCCTGTCAACCTTGAGCATCCTTTGATATGTTGGCACGTCTGTTGGTGGCTTCTCTGGTGACCTCTGCCCTTCTCCTTGGAGACGGCTGGCAAGCTGACTCCCTTGGTCCCGTGTATAGATGACGCAGCTCAGCAGCTGTGGGTGGTAGACAGACAGGCTCCAACTTTACCTTCACGGGAAGGTGGCAAAAGTGGGCTCACCACTCAAGATTCCAAGGCTGTGGACCAAGGCTGCGGTGTGTCCTTTGGAGGGTGCCATTGACAAGGTCATCAGAGCCGGGTCAGGCCGAGTGCCTGGCCAAGCCTGCAGAGATGGGCCTGAGGGCTGGGGGCTGGGGGAGGGCAGAAATGCAAAATCTCTGCTGGGGTAAGGGGAGGAAAAGGAAGACGAGAGGCACATGAGCACCTCCTGCTGGTCTGTCATCTTGGCTGGTGTGTCTATAATGGCTTCTCCATGAACAGGAGAGGGCTGTCTGTGTCGCTCTGCTGGAGGGACGTAGTTGAAAAGAGAAAAGAAGTTGTGAGAGCAGAACAAGAAAGAAAGGAATGGCTTGAAAATGAAAGCAACCAGAACACCAAAAGGGATTTTTAAAAAATGTGCCTTTTGACAAGACTCTGTATCTCAGCATATAGCAAAGGCACATGGAAACACACACAACAACCCTGCTACAGGTATAAAGTTAATGTCCCGGGGGATTAGAGATCACGGGAGCCCTCCCAAGGCTAGAGCAGGAACCATTCCTCCCTCTGTGTCCATTATATTTCCTTGTATACCTGGGATCAGCCAAGAAATTTGGTGCACCTTAGGGAAATAAAGGTTAGACCTAAAGACCCTTGGCTTGGTACGGAATGTACTCTTTCAGGAGAACTGGTTGCTGCTCAGTTCAAGCAGTCTCTGATTTGGATCTTTCCAGCTTACCTCTTGCTGTTTCAGACCCAGAGCTGCAAACCCTCTGGCCAGGAATTTGCATAAGTCAGCGCTCCCTGGGAGTGCTAGGTGACCTGTTAGTTTACAAGATGATTATTGGTGGCACATGGACCGATATATATATTTTTTACTTTAATAGCTATGTATTCATTTTAGTGTGCATTAAAATATGTATAAGCAGCACATCAAACCAATGTTTTAATGGATATAATAAAGTTTCTTGTATAAATACAGGTTTGCCATGCCTTCTTTTTTTCTTCTCTCCCAGGCTTTTTTACTCACGTTACATATGTGCTTAAAACTTTCTCCTTTTAGGCTCCCCATCCTCAGGAACCCCATCCTGTCTTTAACCCTCTCTGTCCTACTTCTTTATTTCTGGTCCTCCCCTGCTTCCTCTTCCTTCTCCCTGTTATCTCCCACAGGCGTTCCTGGGCGCGTGGGGGACATCAATCAGGAACGTGTTCAGCTGTGGTGACAGAAAAGTCCTGCAGTGGCTTAAAGAAATGGGGGCTTTTGAGTTCTGAAGGAGGCAGAATAGAGCTGATGCAGCTGTTCTGGATGACGTCAGAGTCCCAGGCTCCTTCTCTTGTCCTGGGCCTCTAGCCTTCCATCTACACAGAAGGGATGCCTCCTTCCCTCTAGACTATGTTCTGTATTTAGGAAGTGAAACCCTTTCACTCACATCACGTTGGCCAGAACTGTTTCCCGTGGGTGTACCTGGCTGCGAGGGGAGTGGAAAGAGAGCATGTTTTACCTTTATAGCCTCAACCGTAGAGGAAGGCAAGGGAGGGCTGGAATATGGATGGTTCGGGGGTAGCTAAGCCAGAACCAGCCAAGGGGGAGGACAGTAAGAAGTGTAGACAGTGATCTCTGTCATCGTGTTCTCCGAGGTGAGAAAGTAGGTATTAAAAGTGAACCATCTAATTTTATGTAAGTTGATGTATTACTATAAATGTGTAGAATTGGAAAAGAATTGAGAGATCATTTGCACCTGGTCCATATTTTAACAGATGAAGAAACTAAGTCTGAGATGAAGGGGATCCTTCAAGGCTCAGCCAGAAAGAAAACCCTTCTCAGCAGACCCTACTAGTCCAGTGGCTCACCTTTGGAGTAAGCATCAGAATCACCAGCAGGGCTTGTTAGAATGCCTATTGCTGGGCCCCATCCCCAGAGGTCAGGATTCAGTAGGTCTAAGGTGGGGGGGTCTGAGAATTTGCATTTTTACCAAGTTCCCAGGTGATGTGGATGCTGCTGGTCCAGGAACCCCACTTTGAGAAGCACTCTGCCAACCAATTGCAAGCATGCAATTTACAACCAGTAGTCCCATGACAGACTTTCCTAAATTATGCTATTTTAATCTGTGCTTCCTTGTGCGTTCTTAGCAACCAAATAGCGTAGTCGCAGACAATGAATGTGACTAATGGGCCAGCTAACCTCCATCTTGGAATTGTCAGTGGTCACGTTTTCTGGGAGGCAGTCTCTTTGCTCCTATGACTTGGCCGTGCCTCAAAAAGGATGAACAGTGGCCCGTCCTCAGTCATTCTGCCCTTTCCCTGAGATGACCGCTAGCACACACTTAGTGAACCTTTCTGTTCTGTGTTTCTCCATTTTTTTCACCATGTAAATCAGTAGTATCTATGAACTGAACATGGCAACCTTTTTGTATATTTTCAAACGTTTTACGTAAGTAGTATCGTACCATATATATTGTTCTGTAACTTACATTTTTTTGTTCAACAATATGTTGAACTCTAGTCCTGGTGATACATCTCAATCTAGTTTCTTTATTTTAACTGCTTCATGGTGTTCTGTTTTCATATAACATAATGCATTTGTCTTTCCCCTGTGTTTCAAGTTATTTTCAATAGGATGAATAAGCTTTGATCTTGCTATGAATACCAATAGTATATTGAAGTGGGATGCCATTTTGAATTCTTTTCATACATTCACTCATGTCATACATATTTGTCAGGTAGCTACTTTGTGCTAGGCACTGTTTTAGGCACCAGGGATTTAGCAGGGAATGAACTCCCTCCCTCCCTCATGATGCTTACTTCCAATGATACTTGCTACAAGTCTGTCAAACAGGTGCTGTTATTCACATTTTACAGATGAGGAAACTGAAATTCTCTGAATTTAAGTGACTTATCCTGGTTCCCATTGAAAAGAGCAGGGAGTTTTTTTGGGTTTTTTTGTTGTTTTTTTTTTGCGGTACGCGGGCCTCTCACTGCTGTGGCCTCTCCCGTTGCGGAGCACAGGCTCCGGATGCGCAGGCTCAGCGGCCATGGCTCACAGGCCCAGCCGCTCCGCGGCATGTGGGATCCTCCAGGACCAGGGCACGAACCCGTGTCCCCTGCACCGGCAGGCGGACTCCCAACCACTGCGCCACCAGGGAAGCCCGAGCAGGGAGTTTTGAATCAAATCGTGTCATTCCAATTCCAAAATGCTAATTTCACTGGAATTTCTGGTGAGTCTAATATCAGTGAGACTAATAACAGTTACCATTCCTCATCTTAATCTTCTTTGGAGGCCTTGATTCTTTTAAAAATAAAGTTTTTAATTTTTGAATAATTTTAGATTTACAGAAAAGTTTCAAAGATAGTACAGAGAATATCTATACACCCCTAATCCAGTTTCCCTCATTATTAACATATTACTAAGGTAGGCTTGTCAAAACTAAGAAACTGACATTTGTCTGTTACTGTTAATCAAACTCCAGACTTTATTTGGACGTCACCAGTTTTCCCATTAATGTCCTTCCTGTTCCAAGATCCTATCCAGGGCACCACATTGCATTAAGTCATCCTCTCAGTTTCCTCTGATACAACAGCTTCCCAATCTTTCCTTGTTTTTCATGACCTTGACCATCAGTGTACTGAGGCCTTGATGTAGTGTAGTTCATCACAAATGTCCAAATGAGGCAGTATCCAGAATTTAGAGAGCCGTGACCAGCTCACCTGAGAGGGTTTGGGGCATCCTGGCAGTGGAGGAAAGTTGCCATTTCAGCACATCAGAAAGGGACATCTTTTTGACACTACTGCCTGGGTGCTGTCCTGGTGCAGGGACACTGGGAGACAGCGGAGTGACACATCGTCTTGAGGCTGGAAGGGCCAAATGCTTGCTGAGTATGGCAGCTGATAGATTTTGGTGACCAAGCAGCTTATTGAGGAATTATAACCTCCTACCCACCAATGTCCAATTCCAATTCCAAGTGTCTTGTGACCGCCATGTGATGCTGTTCCATTTCCCTCCGTGCTGCCTTTTCCTGTGAATATCTGTGTCTCTCAAATGTCAGTCCTTACTTCTGAGGACTCCAAATGAAAGCCCTTCTTCAGTGACAAAGGGATGAGAGTGAGCTTCCTGTGCCTGGGTTCTGTGATGCAGTCACAAGAGAGAATTTAATAATTACATTTGCCACACCGACTGTCCGTGTCGGCTAGCAACATGGAGGTATCAGGGAACTCTTTGAAGCAATATCCAAATTATTGGTTTAAAGTTATTAGGCTGCAGGATGGAAGAGCCCAGACAGGGTCAATTCTTAGAGCCAGATGCTTTCTTAGAAGGTCAATATTCGGGATACTTTGTGTTTTAAAATTAAAGCTTGTTTTATATATTTATTTAAAATTTATTTTATTTTAAAATATATGTAAAGTATACATACATAAAATTATGTTTACTTTCATCCCCCATTATAAAATAAATGATAAATGTTCACTGTAAACATTTTAGAAATTTTTCAGAAATAGCACCTAAAAATAATATATTCATCCTCCACTTCCCAAAGACAATTATTGTTGATATTTTACCTGTCTCCTACATATTTATGCTTTTTGCCTCAGAACATGTTATATACTTTTTAATATTTTTACACAATGCTATCATAAGCATTCTACCTTTCTTTTAATTAACCAGCAAATAAAATACCTAATAATTTCTTATCTAAGTCATCTTTATTTCATGTAATCCTTCTATGATACATTTGGTTAATTTTCACGCTGAGAGAAGTATTTTTTAAAGTAGGGCTTTCCTCCCCTTATATATTAGATTATTTCTATAAAATAGAATCCTGGAAGTGGAGTTATTGAGTTATTATAAACATTTTTAAAGTTTTTGATACATTTTGGGGTAGGAGGGACCCCATCTTATTAGAGCTCTATAGAAACCAAGTAATAATGCTATATGTCCTAACTTTGTCCTATGTCACTGCTTGCTCTCTGGACTTAAACTTTGACTTAGCCAGGACAACTCAAGTCCTGATGCATTCATTCATTCATTCATCATTCATTTATTCATTCACTCACTGATATGAGTCTAGATGTCAGGCATTCTACCAGGTGCTGAGGATAAGATGCTAGACAAGACTAGAGCTCCTGTTCTCATGTCCAAAACAGCATCTGGCTCAGGAAGACCCTGATTTGGCTGAGAAAAAAGTTAGATAGACCCTTTTTGAAAGCATCTCTTTCAGCAGAGGCTTGATGGTTTAATGCTGACTCTACTTCCGGTTTTGTTTTTCTAACTAAGCTCTTCTGATTCTAGAGAAGGATGGCCTCTCCACATCCGATTTGAGAGACATTTGATTTGAGTCCAGGAGACAAAAACTACAGCATTTTCTCTGTGCATGGGCAAACCATCTTGGTTAGAAGGCTGATGTTCATAGGCCTTGCTGCTACTGCCTTCTTTTTAATAATTGAAATGCACTTTTAAGACTTCTGACAACAATGGAAAGTGCCGTCTGGGGGGTTTCTCCAATGATTTTAAGGACGGTGCCTGTTTTACTGTTCTCTGCGTTGGAAAGTAAAGCTCCTGATTTTATGACTCTACCCTTCTGATCCTCTTCATTGGTCATTTAACCTCATACACAGGGTTTTCGTTTGGCTTTTTCCTTTTTTTTTTTTTTTTTTGATGATGACTGGGTGTAAGAGGTACCAGCTTAAAATGGCCTCCCAATAGGATTGGAGGAACAAATGTCCATCTCTTAGCAGCCTGTGGCTGAGGCCAACAGGAGTAACTCACAGCTAGCTCGGATGATGAAGCCACAGTCAGTTGTCTGGGGAACGTTTTGCCTAAATCACTTGAATCATTGAAGCCAGCACAGACTTTTCATTGTAATTATGTGGATCATGAAGTCCTGTGCCTCTCAGTAAAGTGACGGATGGATCACGGGGTCGTGTGGTTACGTCGAGGAGAACAATCTGGGCAAGGAAGGGCAAGGCTTGAGGCAGTCGCCATCTGTGGCCGATGTCCAGCACATGCTGTGTCCTCCTGTCATCGGAACACTCTGTCTCCTCAGGGCCTGCCTCCCCAGCCTCATCAGAGGAAAGCTGGAGACACACTGGCAGGTTCCTGCCTCTCCAGCGTTGCCCCTTGCCCCCTGGTGCCTTGAGCGGCTGATATCGCTGTGTCAAGAGAGCAGAGCCTGTGTCTGTGATCAGAGCTGCCATGGAGAGCTTGTGCCCCACAGAAACTGTGATGTCATTTGTGAGGGTCCGCCTGGCCCAGGCTCTGTTCCTCATGATATCATCATTCAAGTCCCTTGGCTCTGAATCTCAGTTGTTTCTCTTATGTTAACTTCTTGTTGTTGTTAATTGGTAATAGGAGAGGAAAGAGGCCCTGAAGATTATTGAAGACTTTACCTTTAGCAATATCATGGTGTTCCCTGGATGAGGTCTTGCACCTCTCTCCCTCCCTCTCCACCTTCCTCTTCCTGTCTCCTTCTCCAACTCTCCTGACTCTCTCTTTTATCTATATACATTTGCTTTTTAATTTTTCAGAGTACCTGTCACTTCAGAACCTAAATAGGATGTCCAAGGTGAATGATTTTTAAAATAAAAATGTATCACAGGATCTTCCATGAGAAGATATTCCTATAAGGTGTTCTGAGGTCAAACGGTGTGCATTGGGGTGCTGGAATCTAGCATGGCCTCTGGTACCAGTCTCCCCCTGGTAAAGGTAGTGTCTCCCGGTGTAATTTCTCTCTGTGGGTCCCCATGCAAACATGTGGTCATGAGATGAGCTCAAAGGCAAGCTCACCAAAATGAAGTCCCCGAGGAGTCTGGGAACTCTGGGCCCCCAGCTGATGTGCTCTTCCAACAGCCAGGCTTGCCTATTTCATCTCTTAGCAAACTGGTTTCATCTCTACCTGAGGAAAGATAAAGAACTTTGCTCAGGAAATGTGAGCCCCTGTTCCCAGGCCTTGTTCCTCTCAAGCTGATGGACAGGTATGGAAGGAATGCATTTGTTGGCAGGAATTCGATGGTGCCCGGGGAACAAATGGAAGTCACGTTCTTACCCGTCCTCTCTCTGCTTTGGGGGAAAAAACCATGGTGGAGGGGGCCACTCTGCAGGGAGAGGGGTGCAGAACAAGCTATCTCAGTTTCTGCAAGCTGCTGCTTGTCAATGGATTCCAACAGTGGCATCTGACTCGGTGAGCACGGAAGCCAGGAAAATGGTGGAGGCGAAGTGACCAGTGGGAGACAAGGGGAACCTTCACTACAAGTCAGCAACAAGCTTGCCCTGGATATATTCTCCCAAAGAAGGGCATTTCCCAGCCCACACTGTTAGTCAGACACAGCTCCATCCTAATTGTGATGCTTGGTGTTCCCTTTGCTTCTGTTTCTAGCCAGAAGGCTTTTCATGGCAAGCAGGTGGCTAAGACAGGAATTAAGAGAACTAGTTAATCTGAAGTTCCGACCACAGGATTGGCCAAATGCATTACAGTTCAAGAGAATGCCGCTTTGCTGTTGTAAGTGATACGGGGGATATATCTTATCTCACTTGCGAAGATGGGCAGAATATAACAGGCAAAAAACAAAAGGCCATAAACAGTATGCAGAGTACATTTCCATGTTGGTATTCTTTACATATATGCATTTGAAAAAGAGTGGAAAGGAATACACCAAAGATTTAAATAATCATCATTTCTCAGGGTATTGCTACTGGTAATTATTTTTCTTTTGAGGTATTCCTGTTTTCCAAACTTTTTTCTTTCCTCTGATGATTCACAATCACTCTAGTTCTAGCAATTTCTACCTATGTTCAAATTCCATATCTACAACTATACTTTTCTCTAGGGTTGCTCTGTACAGTGGGATAGATTGTGCATTGCACCAGCACTGGTTTAGAAGGGGTGAGTGTTGTCTGAAATCCATCTCTTGAACTACTTGCAAAACCATCCCTGGGCTGTGCTTTCCCAAAGGAAAGGGAGGCTTTTTCTATAATTTATCTGCCCGGAAGAGGTGTCCTTTTTGAGTTTGTACAGTGACGGATTTTCTTGTAGCAGCTCTGCTTCTGTGTATGTGTGTGTGTGTGTGTGTGTGTGTGTGTGTGTATGCATGCTTGTGTGCATTGTTAATCATTTTAGCCATCTCATATAACTACCATATTGTATGATAAAAGGGAATTCTTTCCCAGTCTAATTGTATCAGGATTCTTCATACTCAGGTTCAGATTTTAGAAATGGCTTTCTATAAAGGTATGTGTTCAAGGGTTATTCAGAAGGACCAGTTTCTTTGGGCCTTGCTACTATCCTCCTATGTGGTTAAATTCATATTTCCTGGGATGAGAATGGGTTGGGAGAGGAGCAAGCATATTTGACTTTGAAATGTCAGTAATAGACACTGACCATTGAAAGACCCAAGTAACCCTCGGATGCCAATAGGTTGCAGGTAGCCCTCATTGTTCTAGGAGGTGGTGATGGTGTCACCAGTGACCTAAAATAAAGGGACACCATGACCATGTGGCTATGCTCTAGGGTGGAAGATGGTCAAATTCTTTCATCCTCCTTTCAATCTACATCTCTTTGTATGGTATGGTCTCACCTTTGTTACATACAGTAGCATGACATATCCAATAGGCATGAAATATTGGAACCAAATAGCTCCCAGAGTTCTTTCCTCGAGTCAGAGGAAAGCTGGAATGAGCCAGGAGGACGCTGGGTCCCAGAGCCCAAGGCTTTGATAATGCACATGCAAAAAGGCAGGCATGTTCCAAAAATAGCTTCCCTGACCCCAGAGACTGGGGCAGCCTTGTTTTAATTTCAGGGTTGGAATAATGACAGATTTATCAACCACCAAACAGTCCTTCCAAGTTCCCCTCCCGAGAGCATGGTCTGAGACCTTGCCTTGTGTAGTCTAAGTGTGTAATGACATCTGATTGCGCTCCCACGGATGCTCTGACCGCCTTTACTTTGGGTTCTAGTTCAGAACACCCTCCTATCTGGAAACACCTAAACATAGGCCCTAGTGAGGCGGAATTTAGACGCAGCATTATCTGCAGGGCAGTCTGGGGCCAAGCTGGTCAGCTCCCCACTCTCAGCTCAGTGAAAAGCAACAAGAAGTCACCTCAGCAGGTTGGGGGATGGTAAAAGGAGTTAACATTTGGGAAACAGAGGGAGTGTCCCAGGGCGGCTTATGAGCAGCCCTCGAATTCTCTGAGAAGTCAGTAGAATTGGAGTATCAGGTGGTGACTTAGGGGAGAGGGAAAAGCACTGAACTAGGAATCTGAGCAGCTCCTAGATAACCTCAGGTACACCATTGTCCTTGATATTACCAGTCCGTCACTAGGAGCCCTTCCTGCTGTAAAACCCCACGGTTTGTGAACAGAACCACCAGCTAAGGATGCCTGAGAGAAAAATCACTCACAAGGAAAAGCCTTCCGACCAGAAAGAAGTGTTGATTGTTTTTCCCTCTCTCTCTCTCTCTCTTTGCAGAATAAACGTCTCTAATATTTACAGACAGTGGGGTTTTTTTTAAATGTTAATGATGAGATTGTGTTCACCTCACAGAATAACCTCCAAAGGTAAATACAGAGCAGCAAGGAACATTGAGATGAGTGGTCCCGTGAACACTGGCGAACTATGAACGCCAAGCTCTTTCAGTTCTGAAGGTTGGACACGGACAGGATAGGACAGACTTAATGTCAGTCAGCAGTTGGGGTAGCCAGGCCATCGGGGGTCATGAGAGAGTCAGGTTCGAGGCACAGACACATGTCCGCAAGGGTTGGGGGTTGGGGGGGGTATTTTTTTGCATTACTGCTGTTGATGAGTCTAAAGTTACATAGAGCATGCCTCTCTAGAACTTGGACTTAATCTTGCTCTCTCGAATGAAATCAAGTAGAGATTAAGTCAGTTTCAGGTGTCATCAGAAAGGTGTAGGTTTGGGAATGCCTGAAGTTAATTCTGAGCCATTGTGGTTAAGAGGTGTGGCTCTGGTGAAGAGTCTGCGAGAACACGCCTCTAGAGTTTGACAGATCTGGATTACAGTCCTGGCTCTACCACTTAGTAGTGTAAATTTGGGCAAGTTAATACCCCTTTAACTTCAGCTTCCTCATTGCAATATGGGGGAAATAACAGTATGTTGCATATAGAGAGGAGTTATGAGAGGTCAGAGATCTCATGGTAAATTCCCAAGAAATGGAACCTAGAATTATGAGAGAAGATCCTGTATCAATCCTGAGACCAAAACACTAGGATCAAACCCAGCAGCACTAAAACAGGGAGAAGGGAGCTAGCTTGATGCTGGGTTGTGAGTGGTAGGTCAGAGGCAGGTAAACCAAGACCATGGTAGAAAAACACCAGTGGGAAGCTAAGCGCAGATAGATGCAGCTATGGGGGTGGGCACAGAGCAGGTATATGTGCAAGGTAGGAAAAGTCTTGGATCACGTGTATGACTTTCTTACTGCTGCTGTAACAAATTATTATAACTGTAGTGGCATCAAGCAGCACAGATTTATCCTCTGACAGTTCTGGAGGACAGTAGTCTGAAATGGATTTCACTGGGCCGAAATGAAGACATTGTAGGGCCATACTCCTTCTGGAGGCTCTAGGGGAGAACGCATTTCCTTGCCTTTTCCATGTTCTAGAGGCTGCCTGCAACCCTTGGCTCATGGCCCCTTCCTCCATCTTCAAAGCAGCAGCATAGTATTTAAATCTCACTCTCTGTTTCTGTCATCACATTGCCTTCTCTCTCCTCCTGGGTCAGGGGTGGAACCCTGGTGAGTGGCACTAGATAGAAATCACTTCCCTCCCATAGGATTTCTCCAAAGTACGTGTTCCCAGAGCAACTATATGAAGAAGATGGACAGGGCTAGAAAATTAGGTCCCTGTTGCTTCTCCATCTCATGTCTTAATGCCATTATCCCCAAGCTGAGCACTCTTGACTTTCTATCTGTGATCAGTTATGTTTCTTGAAAGATCAAATTAAGTCTAACTTTAAATGGGAAGAAAGGTAAGACTCTCTTTACCTTCCTACTTAAGACGATATCCTTCTTGGTTCTGTTCCGTTCCTGCACATAGAGTAGGGTTTTAAATAGCCAGATCCAAGGCTGGATTTGGAAGCTGAGAAGTGGTGCAAATATGAAAAGTTTTATGATGAAAATGGATTTTATTGGCCTCCCATCAATTAGCTGATTTTTTTTCTTTCTTTAAATAGTATGACAAACAAATGTTCTGATAAGGTTGTCTTTGGTGTGGTTTCATGAATTTATATAATTAAGAGCCATTTTTACTTGGCAATGCTGCAAGAAAACCATCCAAGTCAGATAAACAAGAAAATTACTTAATTAGCAACTCAGGTGAGTGCCCACTCTTGAGAAAGTGTATGTTAAGATTGGAAGGGGGCTTCCCTTGTGGCGCAGTGGTTGAGAGTCCGCCTGCCGATGCAGGGGACGTGGGTTCGTGCCCCGGTCCGGGAAGATCCCACATGCCGCGGAGCGGCTGGGCCCCTGAGCCATGGCCGCTGAGCCTGCACGTCCGGAGCCTGTGCTCTGCAACGGGAGAGGCCACAGCAGTGAGAGGCCCGAGTACCACACACACAAAAAAAAAAGATTGGAAGGAAGACAGGAGACCCCCATAGGCAGCACACTCCGGGTGTCAGCCAAAGACAAATCCCCCCATCCCTTTCCTGCCGCCCCTGCATGAGTATTGCCGACTGTACACCTGAAATGGGATGTGAATGGGCTCTGACTGCGGCGGCTGCCCACCTGTTGGAGGGAACGTCAGTGTCAAGGAAAAATGATCGTGTCTTTGGTTCCCTCCAGTTCTCACGAAATAAACATCACCTGGCAACTCCTTCGAGATTGATTAGTCACTGTTCCATTCCCATGGGTCCTCCCAGCTGGGTTAATAATTATTCTAAACAGTGGCAGCATTAATCAGCATGATAACAGTTTCTAGTCATTAACAGCATAACCAGATTTTATGCCAATTGCAGGTCCCTTTATCAAACCATCATGAAGACTGGAAAAACATTCTATGGTGGATGCTATTTCCTAAGAGAGCCACATGTGCTCATAGGGAAAATGTTCCTGTGTGAGATTCAGTCTGGATAGTTTCCAAGGGTCATCTGCAAGGCAAGGCATGGCAAGGGTGAACGAGGCTGAGGTGGTGGAATTCAAGACCTTTGCTCTGAGTCCACCACTGTCTTTGACATCCATATATATTGGCTTTGACGCTTTTAATAACTTCACAGGCATTCCAAGTACCATGGTTTTGGATCTGGACAGACTTGGGTTCATATATGAGCTTCAGTACTAACTGGTCATGGGAGCTTGGGAAATTTTAACAGAGGAGTAAATACAATAATCTATGTAGAATAGTTTAACATGGTGCCTGGTACATAGTAAATGCTCATAAATGATAGTTTAAAACCTGAGACCACTGAAATTGCTTTTAAAAATTCATAACTCCCCAGTCTGTTTTCTGGGACTTTAGCACCGTGGAGTATATTCTGAGAGGCAGAAACAAACCAAAAAATGTCATAAATGCTGTCAGGTGAAAAGGTGGCTAGTGTTCCCCACTCTCAGAATGGGTCACTATCAGAGTAGCAGGTTTGCACATAAACAGGTTTCTTCAGGTGCCAGATGACACACCTACCCCTTTTAGCAACTGTTAAGTTTCATATCCTAGTGATGGCCAAGGTCCTAAGGCCCCCAGACCTATATATCATTCAGATTCCTGGGTCATCTCTTCTCTAGAGATCCAGAGCAGACCACTTGGGAGACCACATCTTATACCTTTAACTTAAAGCATAGATGGAACCCTGCTCCTTGACCCTTTTCTGCTGGGTTGACAGCCTGATTTGGCCTGGTTAGGATTTCAAGAAGTGCAGGACAAAACTGCTAATTGCAAATTTTCTTTCTGCTTCTTGATCTCACCCGGTCTCTCAAAGGCTATTTCAAAGGTTCAAGGAACCCTCAAAGACTGAAGGGGCGCATTCAAGCCAGAGGCCACTCGAGGCACTGTCACCGGAGAGGCAAACTCAAAAACCCATGCATGGTCTGAGTGCCATCTGTCAAACGCTCATCCCCCAGCCCACAAATGTCTTCCTTGAAGACTGTACTGAATGTATCACACAAACTAATACAAATTATTTGGGAAATGAACTCTCTGTTATACATATACATTGGAAAGGTACACATTTCAAAAATATTATATACATTGGAAAGGTACACATTTCAAAAATATTAAAGTGGAAAGCAAACACTGTAGAATCAAAGACCTACAACATCATTCTGGGCCCATATCAGAGCATCTTTTCCTTGTTATGCCAACTCATACTTAGAAAACACGCTGGAATGTTTTCAAGCGCCATTTCAAGGGCCAAGAAAGAGAGGCCAGAGTTTTCAAATCTGTGTTAGATCTATTTCTGAATTCACTGGCAATATTCAGAGCTCACCTTGCATAGGAGAATGAGAGAATTCTCTTGAGAATAGAGATCTTTGGGTGCCATGGAATAGCATTCATCAGACATCTCCAGGGAATGGGAACCCTTACCTTGGCTGTGAGTTGGGTACAAGTTTTTAAACAAACAGAATTCTGGCTCACACCACCCATCAGTGCCTAGAAGGCCTCCGTTCCTCCTTCCCACATCAAATTCGAGGTGAAGTTCGGGTTGGCAGCAGCTTGGCTCTGCCATCATGTCTAAATTTTACTACTTCTGGCCCGAATTTGCTTTTCCTGGCAGACCTGAGCCAAGTCCCAGTGAAACATATCTATGGCTTTCAAAATGATGGGCAAAATAGGGCTGGCAAGACATGTGGGGGTAGAGGAGGGAGGGGTGTGGGGAGAAAAGCGAGAGTAATTGCTGTGAATAGCCCAGTGATGGAGATCTATATCCAGGAAGTAATTGCACGAGATCTCTGCTCTCCCACTTCCGGTTTGGCTCTCCCAGCACTGGGCACCGAGCCGCATTTTTATAGACTGTGAGTCCATTGTGAAGTTCTGTATCCCGGCAGTTTGTAGTGTTTATCTTTATTGGTGACCCAGGACCATGCAGGCACAGACATGTTTGGCGGTGCCTTCCCCTTCCGCGCTGTCCCTGCTTCATCCAGCACGACGGGCCCTCCCAGCCTTTCACGGAAGCCATGCTCCTCCGGGACCCAGGGCAGCCTCTCGATTGGCTGAGTGTCTCTGGCCGAGGGTCCCCCAACCCATCCCGGATGTTGTGGGCATGAAGGAAGCCTTGAGGATGCATCCCTCCCTGAAGGGTTATCTACATCTAAAAGGCTGCGAGGACTTTTGAGGCCAGCCCAGGGAAACCTCAACCAATCAGCGACCCCTTGCTTTTTTATTCGATTCCCTATAAACAGCTAGGCCATGATTGCCATGGGAATGGGAGAACAGGAGGCCGTTTCATGCTTAAGGACTTTTCTCCAGCGCTGGTGCCAAGCAGTTGGAGCCTCTTCTCATAATCTAGGCTTGATTAGCCTGGCTCTCCCTCCGACTTCAACCTTTTGTTGAGGGGAAGAAATATTTGTGGCCAAAAGAAATGTAATTAACACAGAGAGTATGTACATGAACTATCCTCTTATCAGTGATGATAATAGGCCCGGTTACCTGTATTTTTCCAGTCAGCCATCATGTTCTGTCAGCACGGCCTTTATAGTTCCCCCTCCATTCCGTTATCATGTCTCAGGCTTCTAGCCTTTCCCTCCTCACATCCATCCTGAACGACACAACGGCGTTGTGAAGCGATATCTTGGCACCTGGCCCCTACACATTCAATAGCTCCCTATTTCCCCAGAGTAAAATCCTAACTTTGTATCTGACATCCAGAGGCCTACACAGCCTGGTCTCAAGTCTCAACCCATCTTATGGCCGCATGTCCCACACGAATTCTGTGGAAACCAGACCGGAGACCTCTTGGCCCCTGAGGCATATCCCTGCTCAGAATGACGTCCCTTGACTGTGCTGCCCTGCAGTGATGCTCCATTCAAATCCTCATCAGTCACAGAGCATCCCTGATAGCCCCAACCCCAGGTTTGTCTGTCTGTCTGTCTGTCTCTCTACTCCTTTAGCACTTGCAGGCTGGGAGCTTATTTCTCACCACTTTATAGGACACCTGCCCTAAGTGTGGAGACTGCTCTCTGCAGAGCCCACTGTGCCTGCTGTGCTGGGTGGACCTTGTCCAAAGTGGAGGTGGGCACTGGACCGAGTCAGGAGGGTTGAGACTTGAGTCCCACCGCAGTGTGCAACCCTGGGCAAGTTCCTTTTTTCTCTCTGGTCCAGTTTCCTCATTTGCAAAGTGGGAAGTGACAACTTATTTGACAGAAATAGCTGTAATGATTAACTTTGATATTCTGGGTTAGGCACTTGGCATGGTGCTGAATGCACTATTATTATGATTATTCTCATAATCATTAAATAAGCATGTATTGATGAACAGAGTTCTGGTGGTGAAATCCAGGGCCTTTCTGTGGGAGTGAACATTTGGCTCAGTCTGTGTGTGGACCCCCTGGTCTGCTTCTGTAAATCTGAGTAAGTCTCAGTTTCCTCCTGTGTAAATAGGGGAGATCAGGAGTATTCACCTCCCAGGGTGGTAAGAATTAAGTATGATGATGGGTGTAAAATGCGTGCCCTTCAGAAAGGCTCGGTAGATGAGAAACCCCTGGGATTCAGAGGATCACGGCGGGAAAAAGGTCAGGAATTCTGGCCCTTGTCATGCCTCAGGCTTGCCTTGTTGGGCCTCAGTTTCCCCAGTCCCCACCTTGAGTAGTTGGGGTGGGAGAGAGAAGCTTCCTTTGGGCTCTGACTTTATGTAGGTCGGTTCTTCTGCCTCACCCCTACCCTTTGTCCATTCAGTCCAGCCCAGAGCTGGGACAGCTTTGGGATTTGGAGACAGTTCTGTGTTCCTAACTTAGGGAAGTGGGGCCCGTCAAGTGGCCGAGGTAGATGGATCACCTTTTTGGCCCCAGGCAGCTCCTCAGACCCAGCAAATGCCTCCCCACGAACACCCCTAGAAATACACACCCTGGGCTGTGCGATCCAACACACATAGATTAGCACCCCTCCTCCCCAGCCCTGCCCCCTCCATTTCATCAGCTTGATCCCAGGGTGGATAATGTTTCCCTAACTGCCTAATTGGGAGAATTTAGCTGGAATATTGCCATCACGTTCTCTTTTAAAGGGTGCCAGCAGCTGGAGGCTGCCAGCTGTAATGTCAGCGGGTAATCCCAGCTTTGCTGCCATGGATCCAGGGAGCACCCTTCTTTCTTTTTCTTTCTTTTTTTTTTTTTTTTTTGCTGTACGCGGGCCTCTCACTGTTGCGGCCTCTCCCGTCGCGGAGCACAGGCCCCGGACGCGCAGGCTCATGGGCCCAGCCGCTCTGCAGCATGTGGGATCTTCCCGGACCGGGGCACGAACCCGTGTCCCCTGCATCGGGAGGCGGACTCTCAACCACTGCGCCACCTGGGAAGCCCCACACCCCTCTTTCTTCAGCCTACTTACCAACTGGTTAGAGCAGACCACTGGCTTTCAGAGAAAAGAACATCAGAGAGCAGGACAGAGGTGGCCAAGGACACTGCTGCAAGCACTGATGCGTTTCCCTTCTTTCCCGCATGCCCCATTGGGAATGACCCACAATGAATTGGAACGTCCAGCTGGGCACCTTGGCCTTGCGGTGCAGTGGTTACCTCCATGGATTTCCACCATGACAAGCATGAGTTTAGACTGGGTCTGGGGGTTGTCTGGGAAAAGGAAAATGTAATTGCCAAGGCTTATTCCTAAGTTTGAAAGAGAGACAGTGCAGAGCAGTGTTTTGGAGTGTGGACCCTGGGGCCAGACTCCTTGCTTAGGTTCACATCTAGGCTCTGCTACTTGCTGGGCATGTTACCAAATCTCCGGATTTTTCATCTGTAAAACATGGATGATAATACTAGCTCCTGCCTCTGTTCCACCCATGGAGGGACCCAGGCTGGTGGTGGCTCTGCCACATGTCACACGTGGCATCCAGGATCTTCCTGCAAGGTGGATGTCTGCCCCACAGAAAGGGAGATGCATGAAGGGTTGGGTGGGCCAGGCGTAGAAGGGGGATGTCACATTCCATGCTCTAGAATGCAGTCCTGTGGTCCCAGCCTAAGCAGGCTGGGGTAGGTAGTTAGCTGGTGCTTAAGAGCTTAAGATGATGACGCACTGCCACCCAGCCTCTGCCACACAGAGAAACCTTCTTAGTAACAGCAGGTATTTATTGAGTACTTGCCAGGTGTCAGGTGCTGATCTAAGTGCTTTGCATGTATAAACTTAATGACTCAAAATGACATGATGATACTAAGTGTATATTATGTATCAGTGAGAGTCTTGGGAGGAACCCAATGGAACCCTCAAAGGGACAGTTAAAGAGAGTTGAAGGATATCTGCATACTCATATTCATTGTAGCATTTTCCACGATAGCCAAAAGGTAGAAAGCCACCCAAATGTCTATCAACAGATGCATGGATACCAAAATGTAGTATATACATACAATAGAGTATTATTACTCATCCTTTAAAAGGAAGGAAATTCTGACACATGCTACAACATAGATTAACCTTAAAGAGAAACCTTAAGGATAATTACGCTAAATAAGCCAGTCACGAAAAGACAAATACTGTATGATTCCACTTACATGAGGTACCTTGAGTAGAAAATTCAGAGACAGAAAGTAGGGGGGTGGTTGCCAGGGACTGGAGGGCAGGGGGAACACTTGTTTAATGGGTGTAGAGTTTCAGTTTTACAAGATGAAAAGAGTTCTGGAGAGGGGTGGTGGTGATAGTTGCACAACAGTGCGGCCATATTTAAGGCCACTAATCTGTACACTTAAAAATGGTTAAAATGGGGGGCTTCCCTGGTGGCGCAGTGGTTGAGAGTCCGCCTGCCGATGCAGGGGACACGGGTTCGTGCCCCGGTCCGGGAAGATCCCACATGCCGCGGAGCGGCTGGGCCCGTGAGCCATGGCCGCTGAGCCTGCGCGTCCGGAGCCTGTGCTCCGCAACGGGAGAGGCCACAACGGTGAGAGGCCCGCGTACCGCCAAAAAAAAAAAAAAAGGTTAAAATGGTAAATTTTATGTTATGTGTATTTGACCACAATTAAAAATAATTTTAAAAGTGGGTTTAAGGAAAGGGATATTTACAAAGATTTAGATGGGTTATAAATGCCAATGAGCAATGAGGTTCAGCCCAGAAGAAGTAGCAACCACGGGAAGCTAATCCACCCACAGGCCTGAGGGGTGAGTGGAAGCAGCGGTGACCAGAACAAGGTGAGAGCAGTAGCCATGGGGAAAGAGCCACCCAACAGGAGCTGTGGCTTTAGGTATAGGAACTCAGCACTGCCAAACCACAGCCCAGCAGATGGGAGCCAGGGGATAAATACCCTGACCTCTGTCCTGCTGCCCATGATTCCCTTGGCCACACCAGCTGGAATCGGAGGGCAAGGGAAGCTGATGATGTCCTCCAATGAGTTAGCCTCCCCAGGGCTCAGAGAAAGGCAGAGGGGTGGGTGGGGCGACCAGAAAAGATTCGGCACAGCTACCATTGTTCCCACTCTACAGATGAGAACACCGAGGTAAAGTAGCTCACACAAGTAGTGAATGCAAAGCAGGCTTTGAACCCCAGAGTCTCCTGAGGGAGAGGACAGAAACTAAAATGTGATGAAGGTCAACGATGTGCCCGGCCCTGTGCTTTCTCTTCCTCAATGAGTGAGGAAACAGAGACTCAGAGAACTTAATTCAGTAACTAGCCCAAGGTCAGGCAGCTAATAAGGAGCAAATCCAGGATTTCAGATTCCAAAGCCGAGCTCTTTCCACCAACGGCAGGGACCTTCAGCTAGGCAGTCACTCACTGTCACCACCATTATCGCCGGCATCAGGACGCGGTCACTGAGCAAGGGCTGCATTGTGCCTTGTGTCTGGACAAAGGGAGCTACTGTGCACAGACCCCATGCCTCTCCCACCCCCACTGAGCCTTCAGGCCAAGGCACCAACTTTATAACAAGCCACACTAAGCACGGACACAAAACACCTTCCGCCCCTGGCAGCAGACCCCAGGATGCTAGAGCTGAAAGGGACGTTCGAAACCATCATGTGTCGACCACCTCATTTTGCCTGGGCCAGAATGACCCACTAGTCCAGTGTGAATTCAGCTCAACAGTTCAACATTCGCGGAGCACCTCGCTGGTGTCCAGTCTGAACTAGACGTGGGGGAGACCCAAGACGCAGACTTGGTATGTCACACACCATCCCCTTCTTTTCATCTGCACCAGCATCACCTAGACCCAGAGTCCGAAACATGGTCCGGCCTGCTGCCTGTTTTAGGAAATCAGGTGTTACACAGTCAGGCCCATTTGCTTACCTGCTGTCTGTGGGCTGCTTTCACATTATAACAGCTAGGTTGAGTACTTTCTATAGGGACAGTCGGGCCCTAAAGACCAAAATGTTTACTACCTGGCCCTTTGCAGAAAAAGCATGCCGACTCCTGACCTAAAGCAAGGGTCTTAGTTTGCTGCGGCTGCCCTAAACAAAGTCCCACAAATTGGGTGGCTTAAAAGAACAGAAATCTATTGTTTCACAGCTGGAGGCCAGAAATCCAAGAGGACAGGGTCACAGGGCTGGTTCCTTCTGAGGGTTGGGAGGGAGCGCTCTTCCCGGCCTCTCCCCTAGCTTCTGGTAGCCTCACGCATTCCTTGGCTTGTAGACGGTGTTCTCCCTTTGTCTTCACGTCGTCTTCCCTCTGTGTGTGTCTTTCTCTATGTTCACATTTTCTCTTTTGGGCGGCCATACTGGATTTGGGCCCATCCTCATGACCTCATCTTAACTTGATCGTCTGCAAAGATCCCGTTTCCAAATAAGGTCCCATTCGCAGGTACTGGGGGTTAGGATTTGGATGGTGGGGCACACAGTTCAGCCCATAACACCAAGCGACATGATTTCTCACCTGGACTATACAATAGCTTCCTACATGGTTTCCTCACAGCCATTTTTGCACGGTACCCCACCCCATCCTCAAACCCCTATCCTACACCGACTGTCCACATCTCAGATGAATCATTTCCGTTTACATCAGATTATGTCACTGTTGTGTTTGAAACCCTCCGATGAACACCCAGTGGGTCGAGGCTGAACTCTAACATAGCGTGCACTGTGCTGCGGGGTCTGCCCCGGGGAACCTTACGGCTTCCTCGTACCCCATGTGCCTTCGCCCTGTCTCTGCTGTAGCCTCACTGGTCCTCCTTCAGTTGTTCAAACTTGCTGAGCATCCTTCCTCTACAGGACCTTTATATAAACTGTCCCTCTGCCTAAGCCATTCTTCGTCTCACCTCTGCCTGTTTGACTCTTATTGGTCCTTCATAGAGCCTCCTAAGCATACCTTTCTCAGGAATGCTTCCCTGACCTCATTCACTAGGTCACATCACCCATTATTGGCTTTACAGCACCATCCTGGTGCTTATCCAAAACCTTACTGCTCTGGGAGAGTGTGTGATTCTGGGATTGATGTCTCTCTGTCATTAGATCAGATACTCCATGAGATAAGAACATGATCCCTTTGCTGCTGCTGTTGTTTGCTTCTGTATCCTGGCAGCTAGCTCACTGCCTGGCCCCCTGTGAGCTCTGCCAGAGGTAAGGAGAAAGGAGGAAAGAAAATGGAAAGACAGACAGGGCCTCTCCGCTTGAGGAGCTCGATGAGTGAAATAAATGTGCAAATATAAAAAACAATATAGTGCCAAGCGTGTTATTATGGAGCAAACATCCGTGCTTTGTAGCAGCACAGATGAGAGACTCCTAAGGTGAGAGCAGAGTGAGAATCGGGAAGGCTTCCTGGAGGAAGTGGTGCCGAAACTTAGTTTCATGAGAGTCCCTTAGTCCCACCTTTCCAGATAGAGAAGCAGCGTAATTAAGTCCTGGTAGCTGTATTACTTTTCTATTCTTGTGTAGCAAATTGCTACACACTTACTGATTCAAAACAGCACTTGCTGTCTCACAGTTTATGGGGTCAGCAGTCTGGGCAGAGCTCGGCTGGGGCCTCTGCTCGCATCTCACAGGGCTGCAGTCAAGCTGTTGGTTGGACTGCATTTTCATCTGGAGGCCTGACTGGGCAAGAGTCCACTTCCAAGCTCTTGCCAGTTGTTGGCAAAATTCATTTTTTTTGTGACTGTATGACTGAAGGTCCTGCTTTTTGCTGGCTGTTGGCTAGAGGCCACCCCTGTGTCCTAGAGGCCTCTGGTGGTTCCTCCCATGGGGGCCTCCTCAACGTGCGTGGCTTCATCACACCAGCGAGGAGAACCTCTCTCCAGTCCACTGAGATGGAGTCTTGTGTAACTGAATGTAATCACAGCGGTGCAACCCATCACTTTTGCTCTATAACATATAGTAACCAAGGGAGGGAATCCTGCCTGCTTGGCTCTATGATTTAACTGAATCAAGGGATGACACTCCATCGCCTCTTTCTTGTCCTGTTGGATAGAAGCAAGTCACAGGTCCCACCCTCCAGAGGAGGAGATCACACAGACATGGAGCCCAGTTGGTGGAGAATCATCAGGGATCACTCCAGCGTTTGTCTACCACAGACCCCCGAAGAAGTATCGTGTGAGGATGCAAACCATTCCCTCTCTCACGCAGAGCGCTCACTCTCTGCCAGGCACCATTCTTGGTGCTGGGAACACAGCAGAGAACAAGACAGACCAGCCATCTTCCTGGAGCTTCTGCATTCAGAGCAGCTGGAGTGGGCCGTGAGAGGGGAAGTGGCTTTCCCTGGGGTGGTCTTAGGGCATCTTCCCGCTGACAGCCTGCCATGTAGAGGGCCTTCCTTCTCAAAAGCTTCTCCATCCTTGGGAATTCCCTGTGGTCCAGTGGTTAGGACTCCATGCTTTCACTGCTGAGGGCCCAGGTTCGCTCCCTCGTTGGTGAACTAAGATCCCACAAGCCGAGTGGCTCAGCCAAAAAAAAAAAAAAAAAAAAAGCTGCTCCGTCCCCCCAGAGCATTAGGCAGGGTCATTGGCCAGCCGTGGGTTTAGCCATCCCTCGGACCTCAGGGGTTACAATGCCCCCACCATCCCCAGCAGCTGAAGCTGCCATTTCTCACTCGTATAATAACTGAGTCAAGCCCTCCATGGCCTTGTGCCCTTCATTTGCCTCTACCACTTCCACCCCATCTCCTTCCCTAGCCTCGAGGACCATCTCTCTGAAGAATCCCTCCGGACTTCAGACCAGTGGTAGGATGCCTCCATTTGGTCTGTGGTGCAGTTGGTCCTCGGAGCATGCTGTACCAGCTGCCTCTGCGTCTGCCAAAAATCTGTTCTCACATGTAGCGATGCCAGCATCCAAGTGTCAGGGTGGGGACTTGGATCCAGGTCTCCTGACCTGGAGGCCACCCTTCTCTTCCAGAGCACTTTCCTGTCCGGACGGAAAGCCCCTGTCCTTGCCTTCCATCCAGAGAACTTCTGACCTTTCACTTATTCCACAAGTGTTCATTGAGTGCCTGCTCGGTGCCAGACCCTGTACTGGATGCCCTAGGATGAAAACACCCTTGGTGAGCTTACGGTCTAGTGGGGGAGACAGGTGTGGACTGAACACACATAAGCGGAGATGGCATGTGATTCCGTCTGTAATAAATGTTAAAAGTGAGCAGAACGTGGTGATGGGAGAGCCCATGGGGGCAGCATCTGAGCTGGTGGGCGAGGTCAGGGAAGGCACCCCTGCTTCGAGGTTTCTTGAGCTGAAATTAGGAGGACAAAGAACTTAGTCAAGCCAAGGCATGAGAAGCAGCAGTTAGAACAGTAATCCAGGCGGAGGGTGTAATGTGGGCAAAGGCCCTGAAGTGGGAGAAAGCTTGGAGGAGCTCACAAGGCGAGTTGGGTTGGAGAGCAGAGAGCCAGGTGGTTGTTTGTGCTCAGTCTGAAGTCAGACAGCCAGACCCAAACAGAGAGGGTGCAAAGGCCCCGAGCCCTCCTCATTCCCAGGCTCTCTGTGCTCCCCACATGCCAGGCCTCGCATTCATCATTCCGAAGAGCCCCGCCATGCCTGTTCCCTGGGGCTCTCACCCCTTGGGAGAGGTTATCGCCATGCAGAGATCCAGCCAATCCTCTTACCACGTTCGAGGCACACAGCTTAGAATAATCACATTTTTTCCAAGGCTTCAGAAGTGTCAAACCCCCATCTACTTGGAGTGAGAGACCAGTGTCTCAGCTCTGAGCACCCTGGAAGTATGCAGGCCACAGCTCTTAGGAAATTAAAGTCAACAAGTGCATGTGGGTTTGTAAAGGAGGAGAGGGATGCTTGATTTTCTACCCTGTTTGCCCCCCGCTCCCACCCCAACATCTTTGGGTTTGGAAGTAAAATCTTGGGCTGGGGGGGTGGGGTGGGCTGTATCTGCAGGGTTGATCTCTGAAAGAAGAGAACAGGAGACAGACTCCCTCACCTTCTCCACTAGCCACGAGGAGCATTTGGGCCGTCGTCAGGAGGCAAGGGCTGTGCGCCCTGCTTAGCACTCCTTAGGAGCAAACTAAGGCCAGGCTGAAGTGGCTGCAAGGACCACCAGTGGTGACCACTTCCTGCACAGGGTGGGCAGCCCTGGATGAGGAGGCCCACAGGTGCTGCCTTCTCTGATACTCTTGGCAGCATCTCACCCGCTCCCACAGCTCACCTCGAGATGCCCGTGACCTTGGAAGGCCCAGAGAAGCTGGGTTTGGCTAAAGGTTCTGGAGACTGCTTTGTGCAGGGCACTACCGTCTCCCCAGCTCTCTCTTTGGAGGGTTTTATTTGCAAAAGCTGAAGGACTTCTGCTTCTTTTGAAGTTCTGCACAGGGGTGGGTATATTTTGACCTAGGTGTTTTGACACCGGGTCATTTTGACATGACCTAGAAATCAGGCCAGCAGATTGTCAGCGCATGTCGTGATGCCTTAGCTGCTGCAGAAAGGTAGGGAGGGGGCGACAGGACGCGTGCAGGAGCATCGGGGTTGGGGGAAGCTCAGGACTGAGACAAAGAATGAGGAGGTCAGAGACAGTAAAGAATCAGGGATAAGATGCTGGTTGCACTCAATCCTGTTATAAAACAGTGTTGTGCATGTTGATACAACAATTGTGACGTTGCAGTGACTGCCAAGATGGTCATATCAGAAACACCTACTTTGCGTTGGTGATGCTGAGGAAGGGTCCATTTGACAGAAATCTTCATGGAGCTCCCCCATCCCTCCTCCCCTTTCACACCCTTGGCCTAGACCCTCAGCATCCCATCACTTGTGATATTGCAGCAGTCCCAGCACTGGTCATTCTGTGGTCTGCCCTCCATGTTGTAGCCGGAGGGATTTTTTTCTGAAACACATCTGTTTAAAAGAGGATCCTTGGGGAAGGGTAAGCTGGGATGAAGTGAGAGGGTGGCATGGACATATATACACTACCAAATGTAAAACAGATAGCTAGTGGAAAGCAGCCGCATAGCACAGGGAGATCAGCTCGGTGCTTTGTGGCCACCTAGAGGGGTGGGATAGGGAGGGTGGGAGGGAGACGCAAGAGGGAGGGGATATGGGGATATATGTATACATATAGCTGATTCAGTTTATTATAAAGCAGAAACTAACACACCATTGTAAAGCAATTATACTCCAACAAAGACGTTTAAAATAAATAAATAAATAAATAAATAAATAAATAAATAAATAAAAGAGGATCCTTGGCTTCTGCATCCTGTTACAAACCCAAGGCCGCTGACCCTCCTTTTGAAATCCAGTTCTTTCTACTTCCCTCTGCTCTGGAGCATGCTGGTTGATCCAAGAACAGCTTTTGAGGGCATTTTCTGGTGGATGAGTTTTATCTTCACAGCTTGAGCCCCCTGAGGCTGCCTTCTACCTCTAGGAGGTGTCCCCAAACCTCAGTAACACTGTGCCTTTGTGAGAGGTCAGGAGAAGAGTTTTCTCAACACAGTTGAGTACGGCCCTCTTGCATTACTTTGCCTGAAAATCGCTTTTCCACGAGGACCAAGATGGGGCAAGAAGTTGTTCCTTGGGTATTTCCTTGGTTTAAAAGGAAAAAGAAAAGCCTTCTCAATCTGTGTGATCATGTACATATACGTGCATTAGAATCGTTAATGTTTCTTTGGAGAGAGGTTAAATTTATGTGCAGTTTAACCAAACGATGTGTCTCCAGAGGGGAGAAAACCACCCCCCCCACCCCCATTAAATAGTATTTGTAATGCATGGAAAAAGAAAAGGAAAGAAAAGAAACCTTGAGCTCCACGAGCGTGAGAAAACAAAGGGGAAATCGAAATTGTGGATCTGCCAGAAAACTGCCACTCAAAGAGCCCACAGATCACAGGGAAACAAAGAGAAATGGAAAGATTTGGTATTAAAAATCCATTCTTCCCTGAAACTGTGCCAGCATCTATAAAACAATTACATGTGATCATACTTGAGGCTTTTCTGAGACACTAATTCTTCTCTTGACATTAAAGTCTTGTGCATGTTGCTTTCAAAATGTTGCACCCGGTCAAGAAGGGCACACATCGGAAGCGCAGATGCAGAGTACTGGGCTGACCTCTGTGATTTTCTTCCCTTTCTCCCCTGGGAGTTTTCCTTGGAGCTGCTGATTTTTGACCACCTCACCGAGGTGGGCTGTCCTTGTCGGGCTCCCAGATGGCTCCTGGTTGCCAGGAGACCAGGCAAAGGGGGAAGTGGATGGTTCCCTGAAGTGCCCCTGCCAAAATATGAGAAAAACTCACTGGGGCTCCTGACCAGGAGAAGGTGATACGTATCCAAGCCGTGGCCCAGGGTGGAATGAATGTGCGCATTCAGTGACTGCTGCGAAAGCGGCCCACGGGTCCATGCATCCGTGTGAAGTTGCGTTCAACGGGCCTTCGATTTAAGGTTAAATAGGGCCCTTGTGAAATTGGGTGGTTAGTTTTAAAGCCTTTTCATTTTGACAGGTGAAAACCTCATCAGAATTACCCTAGGCGAGATGTCAGGAAAAATATACAAGAGGAAATTGGACCATGTGATGGAGCCGAGCATGTGCTGCCTCTTCCCGGGCCTTTCTGCACAGGCTTATTTATTCCTCGTGCATCTGCTCTTGGGGCATTTCCCCCTCATTGAGGCTTAACTGCAAAATGCACAAAAGGCAGGTGATTTCACGGCTCTTGGCTCCTTGCTGGCAGCGCTTCATGGGTACGCTTCTCGGCAAGGGGACCCACTTTGGGATCAAATGTGGGGTTATTTCCAAATGGAGCTTCGAGGGGTGGAGCCCAGGGAAGGACAGGCAAGAAAAAAAAAAGGTGAATTAAGCAAAAAGGCATGTTGTGGGCCAATTTAATCAGGGCTAATATATCAGGCCCCGTATTGTTTTTGGAACTGGATTCGGGAGTAATAGGATCCATGACAAGTTGTAGCCAGCCCTGCTAACGAGTGACTGTGGCAGTTCACAGACCAATCTTGAGGAAGCCCAACACAGAGCACCAAGTGGCAGGTCCACTCTGGTGGGAGGGGCGGGACGCACGGCCGGCTTACTGTGTCCTACGTCCCGCTGGCCTTCCTGCTGTGAGAGACAGAGGCTGGGAGCCGAGGCTTCTGGGTGGTGTGGCCCACCCCATGCCTGTGCAGGCCTGCCCCTGCCAGGAGGGGCGGACATGGCTGGGAGTGGGCTGCCAGGTCATGCTTGCAGAAAGCTCCCGTAGTGCAGGCTGGAAGTGATTCCATCCAAGCCTAGAAAAGGGGCCGACCCTCTCATCTCCCAGTCACAGCACGGGGGCTCTGGGGAAGGGGCTTTGAGGTGTGTAATTTAATCCCTGCATTTTTTCAAATGGAAGAGGAATGGCCCAGAATGGGAAAGGGGGTCTCACTCTCCACATATGCTCCTGGCCCTGGCCCAGGGGACAACTCAGGATACTGGCAGCCACTTGTTTTCAGAACTTGCCAAGCAGAGTTGACTTCCTTGTGCTGGGGATCAC
The DNA here is from genome assembly GCF_964165515.1 of Mesoplodon bidens. Taxonomy (NCBI): domain Eukaryota; kingdom Metazoa; phylum Chordata; class Mammalia; order Artiodactyla; family Ziphiidae; genus Mesoplodon; species Mesoplodon bidens. The sequence continues at coordinate 162,483,004 of NC_138160.1, forward strand.
AGGGTTGCATGTCCTCAGGTTGGTTTTCCTCATAGTCTCTGCAGATCACCTGAGCCAGGGCTACAATTCCAGGGCCATTGCTGGGAGGAAGGGGCCACACCTCCACCTCCAATAGAACAGGTTTAGTTTGTTTTACATAGCGTGCTGGGAAAAAATTCTACTCCTTGAGTTCAAATGCAGCCTTCTCTATTTAGGAGCCGTGTGACTTTAAATATATTATCCAACCTTCTATTTGCCCCCCAGTTTCCACCTCTGTGAAAGGGCAAGAAGAAGAATCGTATTTATTTCCAATAAATTAGATTTACAGGATTGCTATGGAGATTCAATGAGTTAATGTATACACAAAAGCACTATGAATAGGACCTGGACATAATAATCACACAGAAATGTTACCGCTACTATTCATTTACCATGGTCATTATCATATTAGGGTGGTGGAGAAGATTCAGTTTGAAGGAAAAGGGGGGTTTTCTGAGGGATAAAGTATGTTTGAAAGTCACTGATTTGGAACAGAAGTGGCCTGTTATGGTTAATTTTATTTATCAACTTGACTGGGCTATGAGGTGCTCAGATGTTTGGTCAGACATTACTCTGGGTGTTTCTGTGAGGGTGTTTTAGGATGAGAATAACATTTAAATCAGTAGACTGAGTGAAGCAGATTGCCCTCCCTCATGTGATGAGCCTCATCCAATCAGTTGAAGGCTTGAATAGGACAAAAAGGCTGACCCTACCCGGAGTAAGAGAGAATTTTCTTTCCTGATGCCCTTCTAACTGGGACATTCCCTCTTCCTGAGTCTGTAGTGGTCTACTGGCCTTTAAGTGGGACATCAGCTCTGCAAATTTTGGACCTGCCAGCCTCCATATAATAAATCTCTCTTTATATATATGTATGTATGTTATATTTGGCTCTCAGCAGTGTGTGTTCATCTGTGAAGGCATGTGTGTATGTATGTATGATTGTCTACATGTTTCCATGTTAAAAATAACCCAAATATCCAGGTTCTTTGAAAAATAAGCAGTAGTTTAAAATCGGCTGGAGGTGATTTAAACTGTCCCCATCAGACAGACAGGGCATGTGATCCCTCGTTCTCACCTCCCACCCCGACACACATAGTCCCTTTTATATCCAGCTCCATGTAGTCCATGGAGAAAATTTTTGAGGGACACTGGGAGAGTTGGCTGCCCTTCAGAATACAGGATTCATCGGGAGTAGCATGTGCAAAGGCCCTGAGGTAAGGGAAACAGAATGGATTTAGAGAACAGTTTGCCGTAGCTGGAGCATATGATGACACTCAGGTTGAAGCCAGAGAGGTAAGGAGAGGCAGGATCATCAGGATCAATTTTCTTGAAGATGATTCAAGACCCTTGAGGGGTTTTTAGCAAAGAAATGACAGAAGTATTTCCATTTTAGGAGGATCACTCAGCTGTATTGTGGAGAATGAAAGGTGTAGGCAAGGTGACCAGGGAGTCTCTGTGGCAGATGTCTGGAAGTCTAAGATTTCCATTCTAGTAGTTAAAGCTTGGATTTCTACCATACTGTGTACGTATGGGATAAGAATTCAGTCTCTTATCACACTTCAATGTGAATGAGTTCAGGGACCTTCCCCAAGAGCAAGTTTCTGTGATACTAGGACATTGAAAACAAGGTCCACCTGCCTCACGATTTTGCCCAGGTCCTATCCTGTGAAGAGGGACCATTCAAGAGGTCAGTAACATTTACTGATCTTGGGTGGGACATTTATTGGCTCTTTTTCTGGACTAAACATTATACAGCGAACCCAAGGTCTCATTGCCCCCTGATGCTCATGTTCGTAGCTTTCTTCTTGGAAGGTGAAAACTAGTTTTTCTTTGCTCCTTAAGACTGTTAAAGTGAAAACAGTAATTTCAGACATCCATGGGACTTGGGATGAGACTGAATGCTGGATACTAACTTTTCCTTTGTCAAAACAAACAGAAATCAGAACCAGTTAGCCAGGATGAGGCGCTAAGAGAAGGGCTTTCATTGTCAACTTTCACTCTGGCTCCCATGCTGGGCTATTTGTTTTGAAAACCGGAGGACATTTGGAGAGGCAGCAACTAGCATTTTCTTGCCTGCCGGCTTTGTTGATAAATGGAATTTCCTTGTATCAGCTTGTCATCTGTCAGTGACCATGGAGAGCGCTGATGAGTCAGCCTAATTCTAAACCTGGAGGCATCCCTGGCCCGTTGGTGAGGACGGAGGCACCTGGAATTAGCCACAGGAGCACTGGAAGATGGAATGACTCAGTGTCCGCTCCAGCCTTTCCCTCCACCATGGGCTCAGGAATGGAAGCTCTGAATCAGATGGTCATGATGCAGGTTATGGATCGCGATTTGGGTGTCTTTGTTTCCCTCTTCTCCCCACCCTCAATGTCTGAAGGAATGACCCAGCATCTAAAGGGACCTCACACATCATTTGTTGAGAGCTACCATTATTCTCCTCTGCCCACGAGAGATCATGGCCTCACCTTCCTGACTCTCTTACACTGTGGAGCACCTTACCTGCTTTCCTGTTCAAAGCACTTTCTTCCCACTCTTTGTGCCCACAGCAACCCTGTGAAGTGGAATCATATCAACCAGAGGCAGCAGATCTGTGACACCTTCACTGGGCTGTGGGGAGCAGGCCCCGAACTGTCGTGCTGCTAGGAGGAGCAGACATCCGAGATCTGACCTCAGAGCCCTGTGCTCTGGCCTTCTCCTGCCTGCCCAGGTGTGAGACCCTCCCACCCCCTGGAATGTGGCTGTGCTGGAGATGTAATCAGCAGAATTCCTCTGACTTCTCAAGAAATGCCCCTCTGGGAGGGAGAAATACAAACAGGTTAGGAAAATGTGACTCCTGCTTCTTGGGCCTGAACAATTGCCCCACTGTAGTGACCCCGTGCAGCAAAGTAAAAGTCTAGGATTTCCAATGACATCTTTGTCAGAAGCCATCCACACGTAACTCTCATATCGTGTGGTGCATTTGTAGGTGGGTATGTCAGCTTCATCCACTTTCGCTGCTGTGCTCGTTTTCTGAGCTGTTTCGTGTCTACCAAGTTGTATGCCATGTCTCCCCTTCTGGAGTGAGCAGAGATGTAAATCTCTAGAACTAGAGCCATGTGATGTGTGGAAAAATAGATGGTGAATCCACTGATAGACAGAATCCTCCCTGCCTACCAGCATTTATTCAGATCTGATTTACTGTCATAAAAATAGTCTCTGCTGAGTCTCTGGGCTTAGGGGAAAGAAGGCTCCTGCATCTGCTACGAATGGATTCACACTCAGGCCAAAAATGTGCCGAAGATTGTGCTTGCTTATTAACTGCATTGTAGGGTGTGCGTGCGTGCCCATGGGCACGGTTTGGGCAGGGAGTGCCCCTGTTAAAGAAGATGAAGTTCTTTTTGTAGAAGGAAAGATACTTGGTCACTTGGCTCCTTGGGAAGGGAAGTTCTTCTGGAGTAACTTGTGACCCAATAATGAACCCCAAGTCATGAAACACCAAGGGTGAGAAGAAAACAGCTCTCCAAAAGAAATAAAACCAAGCTGGGCCCAGTGATAACCATCGGGAAGGTATGGGCAGTCGGCCCAGACTGAGTTTTCCTTTGCTCTGGGCATCCCTCTGACAGGTTTTCTCCAAACTGAGAGTAAGCATTTGTCAAGTATATTAAATTTTTTTTAAAAGGAAGAAAACATTTTGCATGGCTCCCGGTTCAGGCCCCTTGGGAGTTTCCCACTTACGTTTTTAACAGCTCAGTCCTTGGCAGGGCTTGGCTTTCCAGTTGGCATGAAACAGAGTGGAAAATGCACTTGATCCTCCGAGTTGTGCCTGGGGATCTGGGTTTAGAGCTAACAAAGGGCAGATGCAATAAGGAGGAGCAGCATTGGGGGAACTTTGGGGGCTCCAGAGCAAGCTGTAAAACCCCAGGGTCAATTGGCAGCATGCCTGTTAATGCCACCTCCCCTGACCACTTCCCTCGAAAACTCCCAATGGCCAGCCTGCCCAGGACTGCTAAGATCACATCCTTCCAAAACTAGTCTTCTTGTAGAATCAACATCTCCCTGGTCGTCTGCCCCTGATAGTCTTAATAGGTCCCCAAACTGTCCCTAAGCGATGAAAGCATATTGGGTAAATACAGTGTTAAAAGGGCACATGCATTTAACAAGGCAATTCTTTTTTCCCTTCTCTCACCCTTCCTTCCTTCCTTCCTTCCTTCCTTCCTTCCTTCCTTCCTTCCTTCCTTCCTGCCTCCTCCCTTCCCTCCCTTCCTTTTTCTCCCTTCTCCCCTCCCCTCGCTCCCTCCCTTCCATCCTCCTACCCACGCATCTATTTATCCATCCATCCTCCTTTCATCTTAGTGGGTGAAGCACAAGCTAGCTTTATTGCCACTCCTCAAACTTACTGGACCAAGTAGGGAAGATAAGTGAGGATCTCCATTCAAAGAAAAAAGTTAAGAGTTACAGAGTCTCAGCCCTGGAGGCAGGGTGTGATGCACACTGCTGGGAAGGCATTGGATAGATGCCCAGCCACATTGGGTCCTAACATAAGGAATCTTAACCTGAGGCTCCTGGATGGCACTCAGGAGCTCTCTGAAATGACCTGAAGTTGGAGGCCAAAAGAATGTACACATTCCTAGGGAAACGGTCCACCAAAACCATCAGATTCTTGGTTGTCAGAACCACCCGGGACTTAAATGACCAATAAGCTGTTTTGACTTGTCCTCCCTCTACATCTGCTCCCTTTAAGAGTAGGAAGGGGCTTCCCCAGTGGCGCAGCGGTTGAGAGTCTGCCTGCCGATGCAGGGGACACGGGTTCGTGTCCCGTTCCGGGAGGATCCCACGTGCCGCGGAGCGGCTGGGCCCGTGAGCCATGGCCATTGAGCCTGCGCGTCTGGAGCCTGTGTTCCACAACGGGAGAGGCCACAACAGTGAGAGGCCTGCATACCACAAAAAAAAAAAAAAAAGAGTAGGAAGATATCGTGGTTTAGTAGTTAAAAACATGAGCGCTGGAGTCATGCCACTTGAATAGGAAGGCCAGCTCTAACCATTACCAGCTTTGTGACCTTAAAGAGTTAGTAGTTAATATTACTGAGCTTGGATTAAATGAGATAATCCAGGCAAAGCATGCAGCAATGGGCATAGCACATCTAAGAGGCTCAATTAATGTTAGTAACTGTTGGCGCGTTGGTGTGATAGCCTAGAAATACCCCTAAAATACCACCAATGTTATGTGCTCTAAACCAAAGGACAGCAAACTATGCATGTGGGCCAAATCTGGCTGTTTTTGTAAATAAAGTTTTATTAGGACATGGCCCCAGCTATTCATTTATGTATTGTCTGTGACTTCTTTCAAACCACAAGTGCAGAGTTGAGTATTGTGACGAGGGCCGTATGGCTTGCAAAGCCTAAAATATTTACTTCCTGGCCCTTTATGAAAAAGCAGTTGCCACCCACTGCTCTAAACAATTAGAAAACAATAAATAATATATAATCTACCCTGGAGAAACACACAAGTGCTCAAGGAGGCATAGACAAAGATGTTTGTAACATCATTATTTTACTCTCAAATAGCTGGAAACAATCTAAATGTCAATCAGAAGAGGAATGCTGTACTCACACTATGGCAGATAAAAAGAATGCATTCTGTCTCTATTGAGTAATGTGGAAAAATCTCCAGTAGGGATTGTTGAGGGAAAAAAAGCAAAGATGTTACCATTTGTGTAGAACATGCAAAATGTATTGTATGTTTTCTACCAGTTCATATATAAATATACAAATGCATGGAAAGGACTCTGGAAAAATATGCAACACACAGATAATCATACTTGCTTTTGAGGAGGAATAGAGCTTGCAGGTTTTTGTCAATAGAGACTTCAGGCCTATCTGTAATGCTTCTACATTATGGCCAGGAGAATTCATTCATGTGTTTCTTGTTTAATTAAGATTGATTGAAAAAGCATTGTATATAAACTGTAAGACACATGGGCAGAACATTGACGGATGGGTGTGATTCCGGTAGGTGGAATGATGGCGGAAGAACATGATGCCAGGCAGAGGGACCACAAGAGCAAAACAGTGGGGGCTGGAAAGGCACCGCTGTCACTGGGCAGTGGCAACAGTGACTGATGTGGCCCCATGAAAGTCAGGAGAAGGTGAGGGTGGCAGAAGGGAAACAGACAATTAGCACGGGCGGTGGGGGGGGAATGCCATTTATCACAGTAGAGGTCATAAAGGGGAATTAAAATGTTACACCTGATGCCACAGTGGGCCCCTCCCAAGAGAGGGAGCAGGTGGGAAGGTCATGCCTACTTATAAGGAGGCTGGACAGAGCCCTGGGATCCATCTGGCCTGTCAAACTAGGAGGTGGCATTTGCTCTTCTCAATTCCTCCCCGCTTTTAATGTTTTAATTTCTTCAGACTGTGTTCTAGCAGGAGGGGACCAGAGAATGTTCTGTTTCTCAGGGCTTCATAAAACTGACTGGGCAATTGGATTTGGTTGTTAACATTAGGATTTTTAAAAAATGCCTGTTGTGAAACAGTTGCAAAAAATGTGCACGTGCCAGTCAGATGTGGTTTGGGGCCAGATGACTCTGCATTCATAGTGTTAACATTAGGAAATCCACCCAGCTGGAGAAGAATTTAAATGAGCTTCCTAGGATGAGCAGTAGTTACACAATAGACATGAAGAAACTGAGTAGGTGGCCAGATTTGTGGCTCTTGTTTAAGACAAGGGTGTGCCCTGGCTAGGAGTGCGGGGCGGAAACAGGAAGTAGAGCAGGGAAATAAAGTTTCCAAGCCACAGAGATGATTCTTAGACTTCATCTCTGTGATTAGGGAAGCAGTCACTCCTTGCTGGCTGCCTCCACCCTGTGGTGGTCCCTGTGGTGTTAGATGGAACCAGTGGGTGTTCCCCAGGCAAGGGTCTGTGAGCAAGCTGCTTTTGTAAAGAATCAGATAGTCAGTATTTTAGGATTTTAGGATTTGTGGTCTTTGTCACAGTTCTGCCATTGTGACCACAAAGCAGTCACAGATGGTACAGAGATGAAGGAGGATGGTTGTAGTCTAATAAAGCTTTATTTATAAAGACAGCATCAAGCTAGATTTGGCCCATGAGCCACAGTTTGCCAACCTCTGTTCTAAAGCAAAGATTCTACACCTTGGGGTGTCGACACTGTTCTTTTTCCAGATGTGCAGTATGCTGGGAGCTGGTTGAGGACAGCGGCTTTGAATTCTGGCCCAAAGCCTTTATTAGCTCTGTGACTGGAAAAATGGTGTTACCTCTTGAGGCTTAGTGTCCTCATCTGTAAAAATAGGAATAATGCCCACCTCATTGGGCTCTTTTGAATATTGTTAGATTAATGAATGGAGGAAGGTTAGCATAGTAGTTAAGAATATAGAATATGCAGATTTACTGGATTCCAATCATGGCTCCAGCATTTATTAGCTGTGTAATCTTGGGCCAGGTTCTTTATATTTCTATTCTTCAGTTTCATCATCTGTAAAATGGGATTCGTAAGGATACCTACTTCATAGTATGTTAGGACTGTGATGTGAGTTGGCAGATAGGAGGAGCTTAGAGTAGTTCTGGGAAAATAGTACTACTGGTAGTAAGTGCTAGTTATTGCTTCTATTACAAGCACTTTGTTTTAAATAGTAATAGATTTTCACCTACCTTAAAAAATTAATAAATGAAAGCTAATTTAAGGCTATCCTCAGGATAAGGTCCCCCTTATTCACGTGCACTGCAGTTTTCTTTTCTTTCTTTTTTTTTTTTTTTTGAGAGGATGAGAAACAAATGAAGCATCAGCTTTTAATCAGCTGCCTGTCTTATATCTGGCACAGCCCATGGGGAAGCAACTAAATCTACTAATAATATGTTAATTGTAAAAGAATAAAAATTTTAAAAACATGAGTTACTCTATTGTAAGGCTTTAATTCTCATAAACTGGGGAAGTAGGGAGGGTGGGAGGCGAGTGTCTCCAGTGAAATCTGAGAATATTTAACTGAATGAGCCACTGGACCCACACAGCACAATCGAGCCCTGGGCCAGTCAACCTCTGCCCCTCACCCCATCCAGCCTGAGCCATAGGTTCAAGTGGACAGGTGACTCGAGTTTACCCAGGATTTTGCTGGACCTTCTGGGAAAATAAGTCTTTTTTTTTTCTACTGGCCTTGGGTAGCTGGTAGGATACAAGCCTGGAAGAGCCAGAGACCATTACATGAGCAGAACCTGCCCAAGAATGAGGCCAGGAAAGAGGAAAGCAAGAGAGACATTCTTGACATTACTTACCTCACCAGATCCAGCTGTACCTGGATCCTCTTCACCCCCATACTTCACAGTTATAAATAAATCCCCATTGTTCTTAAACTAGTTTCTGTTACTTGTACCTCAAAGAGGCCTGGCAAATATATCCAACCTATTATGCCATGACAGAAAAAAAAAATTTTGAAAATCATTTTCCAGGACTCTGTTCTGGATAAAACAGGGCACACTTTTCTCACTTCCTCCAACCACTTAGAAATAAACCACTAGGACTTCCCTGGTGGTGCAATGGTTAAGGATCCGCCTGCCCATGCAGGGGACAGGGGTTCGAGCCCTGGTCCAGGAAGATCCCACATGCCGCAGAGCAACTAAACCCTGTGTGCCACATCTACTGAGCCTGTGCGCCTAGAGCCCCTGCTCCACAACAAAGAGAAGCCACCACAATGAGAAGCCCACGCACCACAACAAAGAGTAGCCCCCGTTCACCACAACTAGAGAAAGCCCACGTGCAGCAATGAAGACCCAACGCAGCCAAAAGTAAAATAAATTTAATTAATTAAAAAAAAAAGAAGAAGAAGCCAGTAGACACTCTGAATCAGGCCAGGTTAATAGTACTAAGGAACAGAAGTCCACACTGGCTAAAGTAAACAGCAGATTGATTTAGAGAAAATAAATCAGGTGAATCTCAGCATTGCAAGAGGTCTGGAGAACTGGGGCTCAAGATGGGGCTGGGAGCAAGAGAAGTTGGTGCACCAGCACCACAAAGGGCCGGATGGAGAAAAAGCTACCGCCACTGCAACACTGGATGCTGTCTTGGATGCAGACAGACTTGTCCTGGCACTGCTGCCCAAGAATGGAGCGTGCTACCTCCCCTGCAAGAATTCTATGTGCTGACTGACACTGCTTCTTCATTAAAAGTTCGGAGTCAAAAATCCCAGGCAGGTGCATCTGATTGGCTCAGCCTACGTCACATGCCTGCATCCAGCTGCAGAGGAGGCTGGGAAAGTGACCTGGCCGTTCTGACTTCTTGGGTGGAAGGCGGACTGCACCTCCCCATGAGGCTTTGGGCAGCAGAAAACAGTGGAATGGAATGGAATGGAGTGAAGTGGAGTGAAGGAGAAGGAAAGGAAACAGAATGGCACGTGTCCACTACAGTCCACCTTCCCTTTCCTAGAAATGCAGCCACCTGCGTGGGCACCTGCCCACCATCCTTGGCCCTTAGCAACTGCCACAGCTTACCTCCTGTCCTTTGTGGGTCAACCAGAACCCATGACCTGAGCAACGCTGCCTACCTCTGAGTCTCTTCCCTGGCCCACTCGGTGATTTCCCTGGGACACATCACCTCCCTGGGCAGAAAGTCCTTCATCTGTCTCAGGCTACCTGTGAGCACACTCTAAAGCCACCCACAGCACTGAGTGACGACTAATTATCAGGCCGGTCCAGCCTCACCACAAGGCTTTGCACATGTCTGCTCTGCACTGTGGGCAGAAGGCGAGTTGGGCAGGGAGCCGCGCCAAGGAAGCCACAGGTCCCATCAAGCCTGCCCCCCCTTATCCTTTCCCTGTTGTCTCCCTGGAAACTAATCCTGTCCCTCTTGATGACTGCACAGCGAGGCGGCTTGCTCCAGTGATTGTCAAGGTAGCTTATCCCCTCGTTAATTAACTACTCAGAAAAATGCTGTACGACACTGTGCTGTTTGGCTTCCAGCTTGTCAACACAGGGAACTCTGGAGAAACTTTGCCCTGGCCCAGGGCTGTGAGCTAGATGACTCAGAGAAAAGCTGCATGGAAGAGGAGCGTTCTTCCCCCATGGCTCACCATCACTCTCAGGGACCATGGGTTGGATAGGTAGGAAGAGTGGGACCACAGCTGCCATTAGGTGTCTGTTGCCTGCCACCTGAAGCAGAGAGTATTCCTTGCAGGGCCTTGGGAGGTGGGGGCTGGATTACAGGGTAGAGAGGCCTGCAGTGTAGAGTCTGGCGAAGTTGCTAGCAATATTAGAATAAGCCAAACCTCTCGGTATGGGCAATAGTGTCCTAAATTAGAGATCAAAGATCCGATGTGGCTTAAACCTGAACTTAATTCAACAATATGTACTTGGCGTCCATCATATGCCAGTCACTATGCAGAGAACTGGAGAAATAACCACTCAAGACATAGTCCTGTCCTCAAGGAGGTCAGTCTAGTAGGACAGATAAGACAGTGGAATAGGCCACTTCAGTGCAAAGGGACAGTGGGCCATGAGGGTAAGCAGGGGATGCTGTTATGGGAACGCAATCGAGGGGCACTGTGTTAGTTTCCTGTAGCAGCTATAACAAATAAAATGTACCTTAAAACAGTAGAAATGTATTCTCTCATAGTCCTGGAGGCCTGAAGTCTGAAATCAAGGTGTTGGTAGGACTGCACTCCCTCTGGAGGCTCCAGGAGAGAATTTGTTCCATGTCTCTCCAGCTTCTGGTGGCTACCTGCATTCCTTGGCTCGCGGCTGATTCATCTCCATCTCTGCCCGCATCTTGTCTTCACATCATCTTGTCTTCTGTGTGTCTGTCTTCTTCTACCTCTCTTATAAGGATACTTATGATGGCTTTTAGAGTCCATCTAGAACATCCAGGATAAGCTCCTCCTCTTAAGATCCTTAACTTAATCACATCTTTTGAAACATAAGGTTGTCATATAAGGTAATATTCAGAGGTTCTGGGGATTAGGAAATGAATATATCTGGGAGGGGCATTTTTTCAGCTGACCAAGCCCCCTAATCCAGCCTAGGATGGGGGCAAGAAAGAGTTCCTAGAGGAATTAAGGACCACTGGTCTTAGGCCTGTTTGCTTTTGGACCCATTTCCCTCCCTGCTCTGCTCTGTGTCTCGGGGAGCCAAGCCCTGAAGGCTATGGTTCCCATGCTCCTGTGTCAACTGGCCTCCATCTGAATCCTACCAAGGAGAGTCATTCATGGGAGATGTGCAAGGAGCAGACTGGGAGGGAGAATCAGGGTAATTTCTTCTTCTTTGCCTTCTTTTTTGTGTAACAGCCTCTCTGGTGGTGTCTGTGTATCCTTGGCAGTTGCGTCTCCTACCAGTTGGGTCCCTGAGCTCTGGTAACATCACCTGCTCCCTTTGTACCTCCAGCCTAGGCTTGAGAACAGCTTCCACTGTTGCTATGGGATAGCTCAGCATCCACTGTTGGGCTCTCAGCTCCTCCACCACCTGCACAACCAAGTGCCCTGCATTAAATTCCCTCTGTAGGAAGTACTTAAAGTGTTTTCAGTTTTCTTGGTAGGCCCCTGACTGATGCCAAGTCCAAGCTGAGATTTGAAGGATGACTACTCTAGGATGAGGACCTTTGTGCCAGGAGCTACAGTGGTGAGCCAGCTGGCCAGATACTGCCTCTTTGAAACCCTCAGTTGAATGGAAAAGATAGACACTAATCAACTCACCATCCAAATAATGATTATGAACAACGGTCAATGTATGAAGTGGAAGTAAGAGAGCTTTAGAAAAATACAGTGATGGGACATCCAGTCCAGGATGGAGGGTTATGAGGGCTCCCTGTGGAGTGACGTTTGAGCTAAGATCTGAGAGTGGAGTTAGGAGGTCACCCAGCTGAGACATTCCAGAGAGCGGGAGAGGCATATGCACAAGTCCTGATGCAGGAGGGAGCTCTCAGGGGTCTGAAAGAAGATCAGTGTGACTAGAGCACTAACAGCCCAAGTAAAAGGCTTCATCAGGAGGGCAGAAAGGAAAGACAGAAGGTGGATTGTGCAGGGCCTTGTGGGATTTGGGTTCAGGAAAAGGAGTTAATGGTCTTGTGTCCTTGGGGCAGAAGGGAATATAGTCTGGGCTGGCAGCTACCTAAGGTAGGTCTTAGCTGAGCCACAGGAGGTCAGGGACACATGCCACCCCACTCCCCGAATCCAGCTGTGGGGTTTGTGCAGCCATATTTCTTCCCAAGTAACGAGGTAGCACATACTGGACACAGAGGCCATGGGAAACAACCTCAGGATTCAGAGGCCGGGAAGAAGTCTTTAGAACTTTCCAGCTACAGAGGGGCCTGTCACCTCCCTGGAAGCCCTTGAACTCAATGATGGATAGCCAGAGTGAAGGATGGAGAAGATTCTGGCTGTGCCTGGGAAGGGATTCTAAGGTTCCTTAGCACTTGTGTGCAGGCCAGGAGTCCGGGGCTGGCCACCTGAGAATCCTAGACACGTTTCCTTAAAACACAATTTCCTTGGCCCTACCTCTGGGGATTTAGTTTCAGTATTTCTGAGGAAGGGCCTGGCATCTACAGTATTCAAAGCTGCCTGGAGATTTTTATGCACAGCCAGGTTTAGCAGCCAGTGCTCACACTCTGATCCTTACAGGGACCCCTTGTTTATGGTGCAAATCTCTCTCCCTCCACACTCCTCACTCCTGGGCTGCTTGCAGATTCCTGCTTCAGAAATGCTGGGTTGACGCTGTGATTCTCTTGGGGTTGGCTGTTCCAGTGCCCATTGCTCTTGGTGTTGTTATTGTTGCTGTGGTGACAGCAAAGGACAGCTATTTTAAGAAAAAACATTGACAGGGAAATAGGAGGCAACGTTGATCTCAGCATTTTGCAAACTCCCTGCTGGACCCTTTGTAAAACACGTTGTGTCTTCGGAAACTTCTGAAGCGCTTTGTAGCTCCTGGCTAAGATGAGAACAACTTAGGAGGAAGGACAGGCTTCTCTCACTCATCAGTACCAGAAAGCCGCCACCCCCCCCCACACACACACACTATAGGAGATTTGGTTGCTTAGTTCCCACCTTATCTAAAGCTTTTGTCCTTTGTTAGGCAATCTGGGGAGTATCTGCCTTGAAAACAGCAGTGGGGACCATCTATAGATGTAGAGAGTCATGGATGTTGGCATCTAGGGACACTCCTGCCCTCTTTTGTTGTTCCACCTTCTTGGAAGCCAGGGATGCCCCCCACCCCTCCTTGTGTGTGGCCTGGAAAGCCAGGATGGATGGTAGGAGAATAAAAAGAATGCGGGAGGAACTGGGGAGATGCAAACACACTTTTAGAACTTGAATAGTGACTCTGGATTCTTGAATTCTGATCCTAGCTCTTTGCCCTCCTGCAAGTCATTTCTGCATTGTTTATGTGTAAAATGGGGTGGCTGACCTGTGTAACCTCTAAGCTATTTAAAAATAAAAGGTATTTGTGGGCTTCCCTGGTGGCGCAGTGGTTGAGAGTCTGCCTGCCGATGCAGGGGACACGGGTTCGTGCCCCGGTCCGGGAAGATCCCACATGCCGCGGAGCGGCTGGGCCCGTGAGCCATGGCCGCTGAGCCTGCGTGTCCGGAGCCTGTGCTCCGCAACGGGAGAGGCCACGACAGTGAGAGGCCCGCGTACCGACCGCCAAAAAAAAAAAAAAATGGTGTTTGTGCTCCTTGGCCTTGGTCATTCTCTCGGGAGAATAAAAATCAATTATATAGGATTCTTCTGCTTCTGAAGGACTCCTCCTGGCTAAGAGTGGAAATATGGTGGGCTTTAGAGGAGGGTTGGAATTTTTGCTGAGGTAACTGACCATACCTCAAATCAAGGCCTCTGAGAAGTGACTTCGGGGGCACCCATGGAATTCAGGTTGGTGCTGATGCTGACTCCCCGGGCTTTGGGCTGGTGCTCTGTGGCTGGGTCAGTTGGAGATCAAAGATGCCAACACTGGACCAGCTTTGAAAGAAGAGGGGCAAGATGGTGCTGCTTGGCAGTGCCCATGTCATTTCTGCCCGTGGCTTGAACGTGCTCTCTATCCAGCCGAGAAAATCACAGAAGAAATTTGTATAAACTCACAGACCTTTCATTATTCCAGAAACCAGGGAGAGGACGGATCAGCATTAGGGCTGGGGTAAGCATTGCATCCCAGTGGCTGGTCTCTTTAACACTGTGATCAGTCTTGCTGAGCTGGGCACACAGTGTTTGGTTTGGGTGTTGACACCAGACAGTGGTGATTCACAGCAGTAACCTCCTTCTTGTTTCCATTTCATTAATTTTCATTAAGGCTTAAACAGCCATGCATGTGGCCTGGATTTGGGGAATTTAGGTGTTTCTGGAAAATTAAAAGTCCTTTAAGTTTTGCAGGTTATCTCTGAGAAAGACCAGAGAGAAAAACTTTTTCCCCCTCCGACCCCCACTCTTTTACTGCTGTGTTAGTTGAAGCGATTTCAGTGGGATTAATTGACTGTCGGAATGATTTGCATTTTATTGCCCAGATCTGCTCACTGGGTCAGAAGATGTCATAAGCAGAAGCCCAAGGCTGTTGACAACCTCAGAGACAGCAGGCTGCTCCACAAGGACATTGGACCGGCCGTTCCCACTCTTTATAACTCGGTGGTGTAATAAGCCACATATGTTTCCAGCTGACCTGCTCTGGCTCTAAGAGTCAGGTTTTGTGTTTTTCCAGGACCCAGGGAAGCAAGTAAGCCTGAGAAGAAGGAGGGGTGCTGAATTTAAGAAAGCAAGCAACCTGGGGTCTAGATAAGTTTGGACTTGGATGGCAACCCAGTAAGACTTTTCTCTGAAGCCTGGATAGAAATCTAATCTACGTATCAGTGCTGTTGAACTTGTAAAAAGTTTATAGCTGTAAGTCCTTGTTGTCTATAGAGCGGATTAGATGCTCCTGCTGGGAAAAGCAGGTAACAGGAATGGCTGAATTTGGTCAGGTGGCCAGTGGAGGGAACTGGGCCACTCTGGCCCATAGGGAGCCTTTGTGTGAATTAGGAAAAGGGGCCCCTTCCTCCCCACGGAAGCCAACTGGGCCAGCTTTGATTCCAGACACACAGCCCACCCATCCAAATGCAGTGACCCGCCCACCTGAAAGGGGCTCACTCAAGGCAACGTTTGTCATGCAAGAGTGTGGACCCAGCTTGCTAACACCTTCTGATTTTTGTTTTTAAAGGAAACTGGAAATCAAATTTTTGTGTGTGAAATATCCTGATTTAAAAATGTAAGCCAGGGACTTCCCTGGAGGTCTAGTGGTTAAGACTTCGTCCTCCGATGCAGGGGATGTGGGTTTGATGCAGGGGATGTGGGTTTGATCCCTGGTCGGGGAGCTAAGATCCCACATGCCTCCTGGCCAAAACACCAAAACATAAAGCAGAAGCAACACTGTAACAGATTCAATAAAGACCCTAAAAATGGTCCATATAAAAAAAAATCTTAAAAAAAATAAGAATAAAAATGTAAGCCACATTTTTTGCTTCTCCTACATAGTGTTAGAGTGCAGCAACAAGGCATAGGTGAGGAATGGATTGGGCTCCAAGTTTGCGGACTCTGATATTATATTGTAGATGAGTTACTCATATACCACCACACACAACAAAACACTTGAGGCTCTCGAATTCTTTTCTTTTGATTCTTATACCAAAATGGGCACACTTTTGAAAAGAACAAATGCCAGGCCTGAGCACGTTGAGACTGGTAATGGAGAGACTGTTCTCCAAGAGAAGACAGTAAAATCCCAAGGAGATGCAGGGCCCGGAAGAGGTGGGGTTTATTCGGTGAGTCAAGCAGAGTTAACAAGAGGGACAGTTCTGCTCCAGGTGGGTATTTTCTGTAGCCCATAATGAGTTTCCCCTCTTTAATTGCCAGGCAGACTAGAAGGATTCCAGGTCTCCCCGTGGGCCCTTAAAAATTGGGAAGGGGCGGGGGGCTTCCCTGGTGGCGCAGTGGTTGAGAGTCCGCCTGCGGATGCAGGGGACGCGGGTTCGTGCCCCGGTCCGGGAGGATCCCACATGCCGCGGAGTGGCTGGGTGCGTGAGCCATGGCCGCTGAGCCTGCGCGTCCGGAGCCTGCGCTCCGCAACGGGAGAGGCCACAGTGGTGAGAGGCCCGCGTACCGCAAAAAAAAAAAAAAAAAAAAAATTGGGAAGGGGAAGGAGGAATTCCTGGCGGGTGGCTGGCACACCAGCTCCCTGGTGGACAGAGCTCTGAGCAATACTGTGCGCTTCCCAGAGGCCTGCGAGGGCGGACTCCAGCCCTGACAGTGTTTGGTCCTCCCCGCTGAGCCCAGATTGAGTACACAGAGATGGCTAATTAAACTCTGAACTGACAAACAGGCTGGAGAGGCTCCCCTTTGAAGAGCAGATCACAGGGACAATTTCCTGTTTGCCAGTTTGCAACCCCAGATCTCATCAGTTTGGGATTGTGTTGAGTTTAACTAAGGCATGTTGATGGCATTTAACACTTTTGCTGAAAGTTCTAATTATGGATTGGTCGTGATCTCTTTTCACACTGCATTTCATCTTCAGGTGTGTGTGCTTTGGAGTGGGGGTGGGGGGGTGGGGGGGTTAGATCGGTCAAGCTTTCAGGGCCCAGTAAACCCAGAGACTCTTTTCATATGAATCTGTTCTCTTAAAGGAACAGATATGTGTCCTTCTGCCCATAAATGGATATTCACACGTGTGTCCAGATTACCATATGCATTTGATAGGTAAATGTAAATACACATAACATAAATGGTGGTAGAATCTACAACGAAGTTAGTTTGGTTTGGGGCATTTGTGTGTTCCGTTCCCCCTCTGAGGTGACTAATTCGTTCCCAAATAGCATCGAAAGACAGTGCAGGCAAGGGAATCAAATTCCGATTTTGGATAAGTTATGTCACATATGGTATCATTTAATAAAGATCAGATTATCTGATTCTGCAGTCGCTTCGTGTTCTTTGGAGCTGTAAGAGAAATGGATGAGTTCAAATTGTGGATTTGCCCTGCGTTGAACTGCTGGGAGCACATTTATCAATGACCTGTGAATGGTGTTACTGAAGCAAGGAAGGAGCAGGAACCTGCATACAGTTGCTGATGAAGTTACCAGACTGAGGCAAATGAGAACCAGTGGGTCTTAACAGAAAAAAAGTGTTAAGTAACATCATTTCTGTCATTTCTTCACGTTTTGCCAGGGTTCCAGGATATTCTGAATCGATGAAATGGCAAATTGTGGTGCAGACTCTTAGCCCTGGTGCAGTCATTTCTCCATGCTTCACATGATTTTGTCACACACACACACACACACACACACACACACACACTTTTCTAAAACCCTGGGCACTGGGGTCAGAAAAGCAGGATACAGACCATCAACAGACATATCCAACCTTGAGTACACAGTGTGATAGAGGAGGCTTGCGTGTTGTTGTTGTTGTTGTTTTTTAAATAAGTTGTCTTCTTCTCTTTTGGAAATAGATGAGGCATATAGTAGTTTTAAAATGTCATCATTATCCTAACACGATCTTTGGCCAAAAATTCAAACTACAAGTTCTGGAGCATAATATACAAGCCCTGTATCTTCAGTGTCTGTGTGCTTCCTTGAGAGGATAGGGGAAAATAGAAAAAAAGCTAGAAAAGATTGAGAGTTTTCAAGTAAACCATAGAAAGCAGTGGTTGGTTTAGTGTAGATTTCAACTCATGGACTGGTTTCCTGGAAAGACCACAGGCTGTAGAATTCCGGCAAAGGACACTTACTGTGTTACTTTGTGCAAATCCTGATGCCTCTCTGAGCGACGCCTTCCTCATCTGCAAAATGTGTTAAGAATAAGGACCTTACCGAGGTTGTTTACATTAAAAGAGAAATCGAATATACGTTACCTTGTATAATACTCACTAAATGTGTTACGGTGTGGGGAGCTCTGGAGTCAGACTGACCTGGGTTCTAATGTTGGCTCTACAACTCTCCAGCTGTGTGGCCTTGGGCACATCACTGGGCCCCTCTGAGCTTCTGTTTTCTCAGCTGAAAATCTGTGCTGAGTACGTGTGTTATTGTGAGGCGTGAGACAGTGTCCATAAAAGAGCCCAGTGCAGGGTCTGGCCTAGAATGAATTTTTGGTAAATTTGGAGTGTTCTTAGCTGCTTTGAATATAATTCCTTCCCATGTCCACCACCGCTGCCCCTCCACTAGCTATGTGCTGAGTGGAAGAGCTTCTAGTGGCTTCTGAGACCTTCCCAGAGCAGACTTCTCAGTTCTGCATCCCCCCCTCCTCAGAGGCCCTGATGGGAGAGAGTTCTGAAGCCTCCAATCGCTCCAAAACATGCCATAAAAACCCCAGGAGGAAAGAGCCCATTAGCACCTGCACATTTGGGGACCCGTGTCAGCAAAATGGCCAGGAGCTTCCTGCCGAAACCCGAGGGCATGGCAGGTTTACTGAGGCCCTTCATTAAGATGAATTATGAATCCGTGGGTCTCTCTGGCTCAATTTGGCCCAGGCCCAGCAGGCCCCCTGCCTGCGCAGCATAAAACCCTCTTCCTCTCCTCCCCTCCCAGACTCCTTCCCACCCTGCCTGTGCACCCCCTGCCCTTGTTTAATGAAAGAGAAAGGCATCAACCCCTCCAGGGAGTCCCCAGAGCTAGAGGTAGAGTTCAACCTGAGAAAATTATTTTCTTATAAGTGGCAGGCACCTGGCTGACCAGGCCTGGCCCGGGCCCTCGGTGACTTGTGCGGAGCCCTCTCCCGTCCTCCCCCACTTCTCCAGGCCATTTCCAAGTCCACACGACCAGGAGGGAGGGGAGCAGGGCGGGGCGGGGCAGCACAGCCACAGAGCTAGCTGTGCATTCGTTCCTGTCCTAAGCCGCAGGTCAGAGGTTATCCTGTCAGCTCCTCCAGGGTGCCTGGCTTTTTATGTTTTTGTTTTCTTTTTTTCTTTAAAGCCATGAAATATGATAAATCGTTGTTCAGAGAAGACAAGCGCAAATGCTCTCTAGAGCAGTGGTTCTTAAACGTTCATGGGCTTGCGCATGGCCCAGCAATCTGGGCATAGCAGGGAAAGCTGAAAGCACCACGGTGACATTTGGGGACAGCCAGCTGGGGACTCTGAGGGCTCATCTGCAGCATGATGGATGGTGGTTAGACACTACAAAGGTCTCCTTGCTTGACTGCAGAGTTGGCTGTATGGTAGAATGGTAGAGTGGCCCATGGGTTGGGGAAGGGGGAGGTTTATGAAAAACAGCCTCCCCAGAGGTGTTTTACCAAAATAAAGAGGAAACTAACATTTACTGAGTGCCTACCATGGGCTTTAGAGCTTTCACCGGGGAGTAATAACAGATGTGCCTGTACAGGTCCGGGAACCAGACAGCCTGGGGTCAAATCCTAGCTCCATCACCTACCGACGGGATCTTGGGCAAGTTGTGTCCTGTCCCCCAGCACCAGGCTCCTTGCCTTTACCATGGGCATGATGATAGTACCTACCTCACAGAATTATTTTATTGTGGGTTAAATGAGATACTATATGTAAAAGCACTTAGCGCAGTGTTTGGCATATAAATGCTCAACAAATATTCGGTTCTCTCATCATCTTCATCCTCAGTATCATCAAAATTTTCTCACAGGGCCCCGGAAGCTGGGCATCCCGTCTCTGACCCTGTTGTCTCCACCCGGTCAGTGGGAGTCTTCCTTTCTGTTGAAAGAATTGAAATTCTCTCTGCCAGAGACCCGGGATGAGAAGTAAAGCTTCTTTGTTTAGCAAGAGGCTGTGAAATCTGAAAACAAAACAGCTGAAAGGAGGCAGGTGCATAATGACACGCCTCACCCTTTCATTCTCTCATTTACACAACCACCTGGGCAAACGCTGGCCTGAAAGCCTTGGGCCCCTTGAAGTATGTTCGCTCCCAGATGGAAAAAGAAGGAATTCATCAGTGAGGCATTGCCTTGGGATACAGTGGGATGAGGGCCAAGCATCTGCTTTTCTGTCTCTCTCCCCACCTCTGTCTCTCTTGTTCTCTCGCTCTTTTTTTTTTTCCTTTCCTATTTAAGGAGTTAAAGATGAAGGCTGATTCTGGGAAGCTATGATTTTTCTCATATTCCCCAGAATTCTGTGCCATTAGAAAACTTGAAATCTGGGGTCAAAAAGAAGGACTCTGGGTTTGAACTGTGACACTGAGGAGGCTGATTAATTTTTCCAATCCTCAATTTCTTTATCTTTTGAAAACAATAATAATGGGAGTATCTACTAGACCGTAAGTGACTTGAGGTCAGGGACTGTGTCCTTTTTAAAACTTATTTCACTCTGAGTGTCAAGTGTGATATTTGCCACCCTGTTAGTGTTCAGTAAGTATTTGAATGAATGCAAGCCACTTGCCTACTGAGTTGTTGAAATTGTTTATTGAGATACGGTGTGTGAAAGCCATTAGCTCAGTTATGTCCATTGTATGTTTATTTTTTCTTTTCTCATTTTAGACGTGCTCCTTAGAGAAAGAGGAAGGATAAAGAAAGGAAAGTGATGGGAAGGGGATGCTGGAGAATAACTATAGAAGGAAAGGGAGAGACGGTGGATAGGAAGAGCTCTGGATTTGCAGGAGGCCAGCCTTGTCTTACACCCTAGGTCTGAGATTTCCACTTGGCCGTATGCTCTGAGTCTAGGTTCCTTGTCTGTAAGATGGGAATGAAAACATTCATTTACTGGTGGTGTGTCTCCAAGGAGACATACATTCGTGAAGGCAGGCAGCCCCCAGAGTTCCTGGCGTGCTTTGGGTACAAAATGGCATGAAATCTGAAGGTGGAGAGGAAAAGAGAAGTAAAGAAACTAGAAAGAAGCAGAACATGAAGCAGGGGGAAGCAAAAGGAGAGAAAAGGAGGAGTTTGGAGTTTCTGTCTTAAAATCCAGTCCTTTCCTGCTGTGTCTGGCCAGTAAGGGTTGGACTCGGGCCTGAGAAGTCATTGCACTTGGACATCACCTTAATGATAAACCTTCTCTTTCGTAACCTGATATGACTCAAGTGAAGCAGTGGGTGGTTGGGATCCAGAGAGAGTGATGTATGCATGGGATACATTCCCTGGGGGCGAAGCACAGTGAACGTTGGACCCCAGACCATGTCCCTAGAAAGTAAAATGATGTTTCCCGGATTCTGCAACTTACAGGCAGCTGTCTTGATCCTGTGTGGGTTGGAGGCTGCCGTTGTCAGTTGGCCTAGCCAGCCAGGCAGCACACTGGCCATGTGTCCAAAGAGACACAGTGTGAAAAAAGTATTCCTGGGAAGTATGGCTATTTTTAAAAATAATATTTAATATTTTTATAATGCCATTTTCATTTCTAGTAATTAAGGAAGTTGTGGGCATTCATTCTGAAAATTTGGGAAAACATAGAAAAGAATACCATTAAACCCATCAGGAAATAATCCACCCTTGACTTTTTGATGTATATACCTGCACATGCCTTTCTTTTTGGTGAGGGTGGTGTAAAATTGGAGTATTTTTTTATTATTTTCTAAGTACTTAGTTTTCCCAAGACCCATCAGTTCAATTTATTTCATTGACTATATATCAGATCCTGTACTCAGTGAACTAGATTCTATTTCTGATTAGCTTTTCTCAAGTCCCTGAAATTAAAAAGAATATTCTTGGGAAATGTTAATGCTATATTCTACAATCTATTCTTGGATATCCAAAGCCTGGAATTTCCAAGGGTTGAGTTCTACTATGTCCCTTCTCCTAGGCTCGCGAGACAAATTTCTTCTCCCCTCTCTCCTCTCTTAGAGTAGTATGAAAGCAGGAAAACCCTGATTTTTGACTGTTTCTTTCCTGGATGTGTTCTATGAAAAGAGGTTTTAGCAAGCTGGAGAGACAGGTGGGGAGAGAGGGTAAATGAAGAAGAAAAGGAGGTAGGAAAGAGAGAGAGATGGTAAAGACAGTGGAAGCAGGAGGGCAGCGAAATGAGAGGGGCTCATGGCAGTGCTTTCCTGCAGTGTGGGACCTGCAGTATCGTTCGTTTGCTAATATTCATTGAATGCCCACCAAAGGCCAGCCCTGGGTAATAATCACAGCCCCCTGAGCAAACCCTGGCCATAATATATGGTCTCTTTGATCTCTCTTAAGTCTAAAAAGGACCCTCAATCCCCTTGGCCTTTGAATAGCACTCTTCAATAAACTAATGGAGAAACTCAATTTATCTTCTGTCCTGTGATCCCCTTGCAACTCGCTACAGCCAGGGTCAGACCAACCCAGCACCAAGGCCAGCACCGGGCCTGTCCTCTCCTGAGTGAGACCTCCCCTGAGGGTCCTGCCCTTGTTGGTGGGCCTCTTGCAGGGAACTCTCTCCCAGGGCAAAATGGGACTCAGCTTTGGTAAGGAGCCTTCCTGGGGTACCTCTTACCACACGGTAGGTGCACAAAGAGGGGGTGGAGCTATCACCCCACCCCAAGATCCTGATACCTTTCCCCTCACTCCTCTGGTGGGATTTGTTGAATTAAAGCCCCCAGAGACAGATTAGATAGATAGATCAATTGATCGATCCATAGAGAGGGAGGGAGGGAAGGATGCATCTTGTAGTAGCAGACTGATTGATTGACTCATTCATTCATTCAAGAAATGTTTATTGAAAAAAACAGGTAAATCTGTGAGTGATGGAAGCATTCATCAACTAGATGGGGGGAATCTTTTTACAATGTATATGTGCATCAAATCACGACAATTACACCTTAAATATCTGACAGTTTTATTTGTCTGTACCTCGATAAAGTTGACAAAACAAAGTAATTCATTTAGAAAAAATATAATTATGGAATACCTACTCCAGTTATGCGTGTTGGCCCTGAGAACACTCAGGTAAACCAAACAGACAATTCCTTCGTCCCACTGAGGCTTCGGAGACTACAACCATACAGACAGACTGAAAGTAAAACGGAAACATCAAGTTCTAATAAGTACTATGCAGAGAACAAGCTTGGAGGAGGTGGTTAGGAGTGGGGAGAAGCCTGTTGAGGAGGGTATGATGGTCAGAGAAGGCCTCCAAGGTGAAAGGAAGGTGGTGCCATTCCAACTAAGTTCTAATTTGGTGCTTCTCACACTTTCACCGGGACAGGATCCCCTGGGGAATCTTCTTAAAAATGCAGATTCCAATTCAGAAGGGCTGAGTGGGGCTGAGACTCTGCATTTCTGACAGCCCCCCAGGGGATGCTGACATCATGCTTTGATGGGAGCTGGACCACACTTTGAGTAGCCTGGTTCTAAATGCCAGCGAGGGAAGAGCCTGCCGCACCTAGGAGGGTGCTTTAGACCTTCTTGTGGAATGAGAGCGCTCCAGGCAGGGAAATAGCCAGTGGAAAAGCAGGCAAGCACCTAGCTTGGACTGTTAGGAGCATCAAAAGCAGACGGGCATGGCTGGAGAAAGTACTAGATGAGATCCAAGAGAGAGGCAGGAAAGAGCAGATCGTGTAGGGCTTTGCATGAAAGGCAGTGGGAACTGAAAAGAATACTGTCGTTAATAGTTTTCCCCTTGATTGTTCTGTCTGTACACAGGAAACCGAGTCTTTCCTGGGCTTCTGTCTAGAATGTTTCTGGGCATGAACCAAGCTCAGTCAACGTATCACAAATTGTTGGGGGAGTCTGCAAAGAAAGCTTTCAGAGAGCCCACCCTAGCATAGCTAGAATTTAGGCAAACACTTTCCTCACTCTGGAGTTGTAGAAGGGAGAAATTCTTAACAAAATGCCTTCAACCCCCAAAATTTGAGGACTCGGCTTTTATGATTTCCCAGGATTTAGACACACATAGACCAGCAGCACCAAAAGCAGACCAACAGAGAAAGTGCCAGGCCCTCACTCACCCCCGATGCAGAAGACTTTACTTCCCAAGTATGCACTTATTGTAGTTGGTTCAAGAAAAATAAATATAAAAATCTGGCATCAACAGATTCCCTCCTTCCTCCCTTTCCTACCGGACTCGCAATTACTTTAGACTTTCTCTTGGGAGGAGAAAAGACGGCTAAAATGTCAGACCCAACCATCATCCCAAAGTTGAATGGTCCAAAATTAGAACAGAGAGGAGACCATCAATCACTCCCAGGTGACGAATCATGACCCGGCCATAAGCGGAGCCTCTCTGTGATGTATTGTGTTTATATCTGACTCTCCGGCTGGACAGGTGGCCTTTGGCGGTGAGTTTCCTGCGTTATAAACCTACTCCACGTGTGAGATCAGCTCAATCTGCAGAGCTCGCAGCCTAATTAATCCAATCACGGGATGGTGATTAAGAGGTCAACAGTGACAAGTCCAGAGAGCCAGGAACGAGCTTGTCCCAGGGCTCCAAACCCTACAGGTGGCTCTGGATTCAAGCAGCTCTGGGGGCCTGACCTACTTTGGAGCCTTGCTCCGTTGTTTATAGCAAGGCTGACCAAGGCAAACGGCCACAGTTTGGTCCCTGTAGTAGAAGTTTCAGCCTCACTGCAGAGAACACTTCATGGTATAGATTCTCCCCCTTTAAGAAGGCTCACCCCGGGTCCAAACACAAAGGAGCCAGAGTTAGGAGCCCCAAGCATGAGGACTTGAATTCTGGATTCCATACTTAAGCCTGCTGCTTAGGAGGTGGTCAAAGGAAAGGGTGATTCTTGAGACCTTTGTTACTTACCCCTCTGACCTTCTGCTTCTCCCACTGTAAAACGGGACTGCTGATAGTATACTTACTTCACAGGCTATGTTTTAGAAGTTAATGAGCTATTATATGAAAAACTTTGGGACAGTGTCTGGAATGTGGACATACAAATATTATGGAAATATTATTACTATTTGTGTCATTCCTGGTTTCAAGCTACAAAATCAGACTTAGCTGATTTGAGCAGAAGAGGAATGCGTTAAAAATGATCATGGGTACTCTACAGACTTGCTCAGAGAGATGGAAAATGAGACTTGGAGACCACCTACCCAGGAATAACACCCCAAATCACCCTGGAGACTTGCCCTTGAGGGCGACACTGCTACCCCCGCCGAGCTCAGGAGATGGTATGGTGCACACCACGGCCCTCTCCAGCCACCACTGCCCCAGAACCCCATCTTGCTCAGCCTCTGCAAAGGATTCCTCCAAACCCCACTTCTTTGAGGAACCCACTCCTCATTCACCTGTGGATCTGCTCTGATTGGTAGAGTCTCAGTGGCCTGTAGCTGTCATTCCTGCAAGGGCATCTAGGAAGCAAGCATCTGGCATTGTCTGGTTTTACTGTAGAAACAGACTTTGCCTCCCACCAAGACTCAAAATTCAGAGAATTCCCCAAATATTGGAAGAAGGATGGGGTATGTGTAGGGTTGGGCTTGTGCATGGTGGTGACTGTCATGTATACAATCCCCACCCCCTTTTAGTGTGCTGGTGCTTCTGGAAGTACAGGAGAATCAGGGCATTGAGTTCTTCCCGCCCCCAAGGAGAAACAAAGTGACGGAGGGGAGGGAACAGCTCAAGAAAAGGAGTATTAAAATAAAAGCCTAACAATGGGATATGAAATGTCAGGTCTGAAGGATAACTTTCCAATGCTTTCCATGCTCCCTGCACTGCATGAGCATTACCAGTATATATTAAATGAATGCACTGTGACTACCAGATGAGTCCTCTGGCCACCTGAAGTCACAGGCGTGTTCGAGGTAGGCTGGGGTCTGCTGTGGAAGCTGGCAACGTTTTAGCAAGTGACGGGCGCCCTTTACTGGAACAGTTAAGGCTGCTGTGAGTGCAGCGAGTGCAGGGCTGCTCAGCAAGGGGAAGGGTGTTGGAGGCTGAGCATGGCCAGAGGCAGCAGAAAGAATGTCCAGATGTTCAGACCAGGGCTGGGCATAAGGTTGCCCAGGGGACTACTCTGGCCAGTGACCCAGCTGTGTAGATGATCTGGTGTGAGTTCTCTCTTCCCTGGGTAGGCCCCCGCTGCTCTGGACTGACCTCTGCCCAGCTGGAATCTAGAAACATCCCTGACTCTCTCCGTGGGTGGCTATGTCAGGATGATAAAGCCTTTCCAGACAGGCTAGACCCAGCATAGTGGCTCCGTTTGATCCGTCTGAGACTCTTTAGCCTTGAATAATAAGTCACCTCTTCATTTGTACTCACCTTTCATCACAGTCCATTTGGAGCTGGAGAGACCTGATATGAATAATGGAAGAGATGATATTATAGAGAGACATACTTGCCTTAAGTCATTTGCTCTTCTCAAGGGCCAGCAGATATTTACCAACCTCGTTTGATAGATGAGGGAGGCATGTGGGGTTCAGGAAGCTTCTGTGACTTCTCCAAGGTCACACAGCAGCAAGAAGAGGGCTGATCTCAGGTCTCCTGTCTCCCGGTGCAGGGCCAGTGCAATTGTCTCTCTCCTTGTCTGGAGACACGTCAGTGTAGGAGGAGGGAGGGTGCAGTGCTTGACAGCCCTGGGGCTGGACTCAGCCTGCCTAGGTTGCTGTAAGGATTAAGGGGGATGATGCATGTAAAACACTTAGCACAGGGTCAGTCAAATGACAGCTCTCAGTCATGTTCTTATTTTTCATGTTTATCATTATTCTCTGGCACGTATCTGGACCCATCCCCACACCTCCAGCGCTGCCAGAAGTCCCCTCTGTCTTGATACAGTACTTTCACATGGGGGCCATCTTCCTCTCCCCCTCACTGGTTTCTGGAATCTGGGGGTAGCAATTCTCATACCTGTTAATAAAGAACTCTTTGGGGATCAAAACTGAGCTATTGTTCTAGTCCCAACTCAAGCCAGCTCAGGCCCAAGAAACATCAAAGGGAGCTTCTGTTACCTTCTAGTGTTTCCCCATGACATTCCGAGAGCCTTGCACCTGTCACCCCCCCCCCTTCCACCGCTAACCATCACGACCCCTTCCCTCTCCTCCGCCTGCCCTGTCCCACCCTCCCAACTGCTCACACAAGGAATTGAGAAGGCAAGGCTGGCTGTTTCCTGAACAAGAGGCCAAGTCAGTCATGGTGGTAACTCAAGAACACAAGGCCTTCGTGTTGGCAAGAGACAGGGTGGGCAGAGTTTCAATTCCAGTGGCAATCCTGGATCCTACCCCCAGCAATGACTCCCCATCAAAGGGCTACCACAGAAGCTCCCCCAATGTGCAGGCTTGTATTCTTGGGGGAAAGTGGAGAACACAGAATGTTCTAAAGGGATGCAGCTACATGAGGGGGCCTTCGAGCTAGAGAAAACTTCCAGAGTGGGAAAAGTCCTCTTCAAATGCCCTTCCCTGGTATGGTCCTTGTCACTCTGTGTGTCCCCCACTGCAACAGTCAGTGTTTTATAGACTCGCTCTCCCTTGAAGCCTCTTTCTCCTCCCTTATTTTACACAAAATAAGAGTTGAATTAAACTCTGGGTTTCTCCTGGTGCTACTTAGATTGTGCAGAAATGATTTCATCTGTTGCTTCTGCTTATAAAGAAGAAGGAAGACAAGCACATTCCCTGGTTTTGTGTCAGCTACATGGGCCCCCATCAGGGACTAAAACTAACCCAGCACCTTCTGTGTGATTCAGTGTAACGAAGACTTTTGGATCGTGGTGGCAACACATCAAGAGCTCCCCATGAGCCACCACTGGTGATGAGCACGTCTCAAGGCCCTTTTTGTATTAGCCTCAAAATTACCTTCCCTGTAAGGTGATTTCCCTTCCAAGTTGCATTTTACAGATGGGGAAACCGAGCCTTAAGGAGATGAAGGAGCTTGATTCAAACCCAGCAGGCTGGCTCCCGAGCCCAAGCACCCAACCACTACACGTGCTTCTTTTTACGGAAGAGAGTTGATGATGATGAAGGTGGCTCAGCATTGTGGGATTCTAGAAAGTTTGTAAGGTCAGTGAGAAAGTTAGGGCATCAGGCTTTTTTTGGAGGAAAAGGTAGAGAGAAAGTCTGGGCACATGCTGGTAGACATAGCACGATGGCATTCAGGTGATGGGTTTGGGAACTCAAGTGATGAATCTGGCCTTTGCATCTTTAAATACCTTAGAAGGTCAGATTAGCACAGAAACCCTGAGGCTGAACCGAACACTTGGTCCTCCCAGTTGGCAAACATTAGCTGGTTGAAATACTTCCTGATGGAAATACTGATAACACACTGACAAAAGTTCAGGCTTGTTTCTAAAGGTCATCTCAATTGGTGGAGCAATTAGTTCAGGTTTGCCTTTTGCTTTTCCCTGGTGAGAGTTTTAGCCGAAACCTCAAATTTTCACCCTCTTTGCAACATATGGTCAGTGACAGGAGGCAACCTGAGATTAGACTGGATACAGAATGTGCGGTGATCAAAAATTTCTCTTCATCTGGGCCAGCAGCGGGGTTAGACCTTCATACGGGGGCTGAGGGGGCATAGCGCCAGGCAGCAGGCTCTTCAAGGGCAATCTCTTCGATCCATTACATGGATCACTCCCCTGGGATGCTCCCCGAGCCCCAGGAACATCCACTTACCTCCCAGACACACCATCTGAATATACCACAAGCCCCCAAATATTACCCTGTTGATGCTCCCTAAAGGCCCCTCTCTCGTCTGTATCACCTTCAGCCAGAACCCTGGGAACCTGAACCGACCTTTCCTCTTACTCAGCATCTGATAGGATTGTCTGCCTCTGTAAGATCCCTTTTCTTTTCCCTTCCTTTTCCGTTCCCACTGCCGCTGCCCTCGTGCACATCCCATAACTTTTGGCCTGGCCTGTCTGCATCCCACTTTCCTGTGCCTCCTCCATACCTGGGTGGAATGACCTTTCTAGAACGCCCACGTGACCTTGACTTAAGCTTGCTCAAAATCTTTCAGAATTCCCCACTGCTCTCAGAATACAGCCCATGCTCTTCTGTGGACTGGAGTGGTTCCTGCCAGTTTCTCTTTCCACGCTCCTTTTTTTTTTTTTTTTTTTCATTTCACTCTGTCTCTCTGTCTGTATGCCTCCCCACACCTCCCCCGCACCTCCCCCGCCCCCTCTTTCTCCTCTGACCAAACCCCAAATGGGCCATGTTCTCGTACACATTTGCATGTTCTATTGCCTCTACCTGTAATAATCTCACTACACGTAGAGTCTCCTAAGCCCGCGATGGAAGTCAGACATCTTTCTCCCAGGCTTTCAAGCCTTCTGGGACCATGCCTACAAGTGTGCGTTCCTCGGGGACCACGAGCCCGGGCCCTGTTTCTCTGGTGAATTGCAGAGGACTTGGTACGTGGTAAAAGCTGAAAGCCATCAATGGAACAAATGGAGACTGAATGAGCCTTCGATGCCACTGCTCATCCTTCTGACTCTGGTCCTAAAGCGACTCATTGCAAATCTCCTGCCTGTGCCCACTGGGGCCTTCCATGGCAGTTCCTCTTCACACCCCTCCCCTGCCAGCCACGTGTCCCTCCTTACATGGGGGCATCTGGAAGATAGTCCCTGGCCGTGATGGCCAGTCTCTGACTCTGAGGATTTCCATGCCTCTTTTTTTTTTTTAATTTTTATTTTATGTTGGAGGATAGTTGATTTACAATGTTGTGTCAGTTTCAGGTGTACGGCAGAGTGATTCAGTTATACGTATACATATCTCCACTCTTTTTCAGATTCTTTTCTCATAGAGGTTATTTCAGAGTACTGAGTAGAGTTCCCTGTGCTATATACAGTAGGTCCTTGTCCATGCCTCTCGATATGTGCCTCTTCTGTCCATCGGGGATGGTAGTTGTGGTGAGGATTATGGAGACAATTTGCATAAAGCATGTAGCCCATATCTCACCAGTCAGCAAAGGGTAGCTGCCACCCTGTTACTTCCCATCGTGCCTTCTACTCCATGGCAGCAGAGTTTCTGCCTATCCACTTATTTCTCCTGCATGTTGTAGAGCCTAAAAACAAACCCAGCAAACGTATTAATCGAAATTGAACTGCCCCTGAGCTGCTGCTATTGCAGAAGGTAGTCTTTTCCTGTGAGATCATACGAAAAGGATTCTGCACTCTTCTTTCGAGGCTTTTCTAATTTAGATGTTTAATAGGAGTTTCCCATAATAAGTAGAGTAAAAGCACTATGGCGAAGCTTCTCCAGCTGGGTGGGCCGTGTGTGCCTTCTGCACACGTGCACACGCCCAGGTGTGCTCTGCCATCAAAAGTCTCCTCACTTGCCTGTCTTATCCAACATGTAAGTATTTGGACCTCGTTGCTTTAGGCCTTTGAAGAGTGGCTGCTGGTGAACAAGGGGCGTCGTAAGATGCATTAGACACCCAGGAGCGTCATGTGGGGAAGACTGTGAAACTTGCCAGGATACTGCCTCTCTAAGGTTATTGTTGGGGACATTGTGTTTTGGACATTTACCGAAGAAATTCCTTTCAGCCTTTGGTTGCCAGGAAGGACTCTATTTCTGTAGAATGTTTGCTATGTCTTAAACTTTTGTATCTGTCTTTGCTTTGGCCACTAGGAAGCTCAGAGTATAACTTCCATTTAGCTCACCTTAAACAAGCCCCTCTGGCGATCAATGTCATCTTCTGACTTTACCCCAGGTTTCATCTTAGTGGC